>NW_026263581.1:0-38526 GCF_009650485.2 Drosophila albomicans
TTACTGTCTCTGGTGAGATAAGTCGCTTGTGTAAATTTCGTCTCAATTGATGACATTTTTAATTTCAGTTAATTCTCGCAGCTGTCGTGTGGTCCGGTTGTCGCGGGCCGCTGTGCGAAAATCGCGGTTCCGTTCCTCTGTTCGCTTTAGCTTCATTATACTCCTCTTGTATGGCGAATAAGTGTTGGTAATAAAAGCAGAATAGCTGTCTTTTCAAAATTTGCTGGTCGTTTGTCTGGATGTAAGTTCAGTGCGCAGATGCTCGCCTTGCAATCTGCCTGAGCAAAAATGTGTTGGATTTGTTGTACTTGCAATTTTAGGGGCTCAACGGCCCTTTATTAATTGTGGTCTAGCAGGCGCAGGTAGACGACAGACCAGTACTGGGCTTTAACATAGGCGTTGGCACGCGACAAAGTGGTTCTCATATAACAGCTGACCTCGCGCATTCTGGAGGTTGTGATGTGCAGGCCAGCAATTAAGAATTTGCAAAATCTTCGCTGGCCCACGTCGATAACGCGCCTCAAGCTGGTAAGTATTTCTGATGTGATTCATTTCTTGCTGAGTGTCCAAGATAAGTTTAGTGATTTTTCTAATGAATTTTATTTTGAGCCGCTGCAGAAGCGATTGATTT
Source organism: Drosophila albomicans (assembly GCF_009650485.2). NCBI lineage: Eukaryota > Metazoa > Arthropoda > Insecta > Diptera > Drosophilidae > Drosophila > Drosophila albomicans. The sequence continues at coordinate 632 of NW_026263581.1, forward strand.
GAATTTGAAGGATGGCGCGCCCCGATGACAGAGCATAGATCCTTCACACTAATATTGACTCATAATGAGCCTTGGCTTAACAAGCAGCAAGGCAACGCCCTAAGAAGCCAGCCCAATTTCTACCAGGCTCTGTCCGCTCTAGTTTAACACATAATCTTGTCAACGGTGTGTGGCCCAGCGTTAATTTGCGGTCAGTGTGACTCCAGGAGTGTGTTTAGATTTCCATTTTAATTTCAATGTCAGTTTTTATATAATCATTGTTTGCCTTTCTCAGTTCATTCAGATCACGCAGCTGTGTATATGACATGCGCTGGGTCTTTTGTCGCATTGACTTGAAGCACCATTTCTATAGACCCATTCTTACGAAGTGGTTCATAGTACTGTTGGTCTCGCTATTCGATTGGCCGAGTTATGATCAGGACGAGCACATGATGACTATGTCATCCGCCATATGTTGACCAACAGCATCGACCTTTTCATTCGGTCTGAAGATGGCGACGATTTTGCGTGAGTAGTGGCAGCGGCATGTCATAAAGAGGAAGGTAAATTGTTCAATAATTTGGGCCCAAGACGCTGCCTGTGGGATACCAAGCTGATATGCAGCCAACTCTGGATGGTTTACTCCAGTCATTGCATTTGACTGGGGCAAAAGTGCGATCAGACAGGTTAACTTTCAATGATTTTGAATAATTTAGTGGGCAGAATTTTTAAAGAATTTTACTCAAACCAGACCCTCATGCCATGATCTTATCGCGCTTCGATATGTCAATGTAGATGGCCGAGCAGTATTGTCCCGTTCTTCGTTAGGCCTTAATATGCTGAGTAACTCTGGCCAACTTTGGTGCTCGTGCCGTGCTCGCGACGAAAGCCAAATTGGGTGGCTGGGCAACACAGCAGTTGCATAAAATCCTTGTGCTCAAAACAGGCGACTTGACGGCGAGTTTCTCACTGAGGAAGTATTGTGCAAAGGCACATGATATCAGGCTGAATGGTCTGTACCAGATGCCACATCTTCTGGGATTTTACGCACCTGGTTTTGAGACACATATGTCTTCGGGTATTTCGCAACATGTTAGAACAAATAACCCATACGCAAAATGGAATTATATATGAGTATCAAATATAAATAGAGCCTTCAGCGGCAGTAATTTTATTAATTTCGTTCTCGATTTTGTCGTATCCAGGTGCTTTGGCTGGCTGCAGTGCATCAAATTTCCATCTTTATTTCCGTCAATTTACTGGCCTTGAAGTTTAGTTCATGGCCTTTGTTGCAATTGCTGGTGTCGATCTCTTTGATGTGCGCGGTCTTCCTCCGTGTTTGAGAGAGCTGAAGTAAATCTGTCTTCCAGCTGGGAGACGAATACTTTCGTAGTTTTGTAGCTTTCTATCTGTAGTTCAATAGTTCTCTAGTTTCTCATCTATAACTAGTTTTAGCTGCTGCTGTTTGGGTTTGCTGTTTTGTGCGGAGTGGTCGGGAGTTGTACTTTTGTATTTGGTGAGTACTATGTTTACAGCATCGTCGAGTCTCGTGGCAGTTAATTGTTGTGTTGTCAGGTGAATGGAGTTTCAAGCGAGACAACTGAAAGCATCTGATATCAGCGCCTCTGGCCAGTAGCTGGATTCTACTCTGTGACAGCGCAGAAATTGTCATGTACACTATCACAAGTTCAATCATAAGCGCAAATGGTCAGCAGCTCAGTCTAGTGCTGGACTAGAGTTATGGACTTGCCATCAATCACTGTTGATGGCAAAGTCAATGGCCGACGTACGCTTCCTGCGATCATGCGGATAGTGAGTGGCACACGGTGGCCAGGACATTGCCTACCTGCGGACTGCATGGATAGCCTCGTACAATGCCCTACCCCCTCTGGCACGCACCGTGGATTTCCCCACCATGAATGCTTAGCATTCCAGTCACCGCAAAGAGGAAAACTGGCCGCTGTATCGCCAGGTAAATTTTAAAATGTTTAAAGAGTTTCGTGAAATGTTCTTTACTCCCTTTAAACGCCGGTGGGGCAATATGCTGTGCTATTATAAATTGAATGTTTAAAGAGTTTCGTGAAATGTTCTTACTCCATTCGCGGCAATATGCTGTTGCTAAAAACGCCGGTGAGCCTCTTCAATAGAATGGCCATTGGATCGAATCTTTGGCTGCAGTGCCGAATGACTGATGCCAGAACGTACCATGAGGGCAGCACTCCTTTGCGGTGTGTGTTCGGATTGAACGGCAAAGTAGTTACAAATCCCGGCAATTTCGAACACACACTGTCGTTGATTGGCGCTCGTATTTCTGTAAGTAGCATTATATCTATTGAGTTTCGTCTGATGAATTCTAATTGTTTATATTTATTCTTCACACCACAGGCATTCAAAAGGGCGATCTGAGGGTGTCATGGCTATCTGGATCGGCAGCAACTCTGAAATTGAGCCAGAGTCCAGATTTGGATAAGCTGCAGCATCATCATGCGATTAGCAATATAATTCGTTCATTGGCTGATGCGCACTCGACCGTCCATAATAAAAGTCATGGTTTGAATTAATTTTTTGTAAATTGTTTTTAATTAATTATTTCCTTGGCCATTGTGGCAGGAACGCATTAAACACATTAATAGCGAGTCAACTTCGACCGTTTTACTTTTTAACATTGACATATTTTTGCCATGATCTGCTGGTGATTTTGCGTGCTGCTGTAGTTGCTGTTTCTGCAGCTGTTGACGGCTGATTTTGCTGCTGTTGTTGCTGCTTTTGCTGTTGTTGCCGTTGCTGCGCTGTTTTCTGCTGCCTGCTGCTGTTGCTGTTTCTGTTGTGTGCTGCACTTGGTTACGCCTTAGCCGCCTGCTGGCTGAGTGGGCTCCGCTGCTTTACAACCATCGTCATCCATTCATCAGGCACAACAACAAACCACGTGCACTGGCGCAGCCGTGCTGCATCCGCTGTTGCTGCTGGTCGTATATCCAGATGATTACTGTGCTGTTGCACATTGTGTTGATTGTGTTGACAAATGTCTGTCGTTTCGTACACAGCGCTGTACGAAAGACTCCGTCATATTTTGCTGGGCTTTTGTGTCGGTAAGCAGTATGATTTGGTTTTAAAATTTTCAGGTTTGTTTGCTGTGTGCCTGGTCAGTTGCTGTTTGTTTGATGTGTTTTTGTGCCTTGTTTGTTAAAATTTGTTTGTTAGTAGTTTTGCGCGGGCGCTTGTACGTTGGACACCTTGTAGCTGCTTAATGTGCACGCCTTTGCAATTTGCACATGTGGCATTATCGCTCTCTTCGCTTTGTAAGGTAGTTTACGAGGTGCTACCTGACATTTCATGCAGACAAGGAGGTCTGCAGTAATTTTTCGTATGACCAAATGCCTGGCATCTATGGCGCTGGGTCAATTGGTTTGGATGGCGTTGACGAAACCGTACTGGTAGCCAGACTCCTTCAGTTTGAGTAATATCTCGAGTGTACCGGTCTGGTTTGTTTCGATTTCAATTTCAAATATATGGTGGCCTGCCGTGAAGCGAATGCTATGATCTTATAATATCTCGCTTTATAGCACCTCAATGATCCTGGCTGCAGCCAGTCATTGGGTGTGCTGTGATGGATTTGGCGGATAATGTAATGCGAAAACCTTTTTTTCGTTTCTTCGCAGTGGTGTGGAAATTAAGTGTGTTTATTTTCATTTAAATTTGCAGTAAGCATTGTAGGACTTGGATGTCTTTTGCATAGTATGCGGGCACACCGCCCGGCATGGGTTTATGGTCCGGAATTTACCCACAGATGGTTCATCGTCAGACTTCAGTATTGGGCATGATCTGCGGCACCATCGGCAGAATTAGCGGTGGAATGTATTGTTTGTTATCATTTGCTGTATTTAGCTAATTGGGGGTTTGGCTTGTTTTAGCAACATTTGTATTTTGTTGCCAACGTTGGCGGTAGGTCAGAATCATGTAGATGCTGCTGCTGTTGCTCGTCGATATTGCTTAGCAACATTTTCATTTTGTTGCGTAGGTCAGTTTCTGTTTCTGTGCTCTTGTTGCTTTGGCATTCTGATATGCGAGGGATTTGCGTTTTCTTTCTTTTCTCTAAATGCAAATTAGCCAGCAAAGATTGCTTTTGAAGAGGGGGTAGGAAAAGCCTAACAAAGATTATTGAATTCAGGGTCAGAGGCATCCATATCAGAGGATTTTATTTTTATTGGCGTCAAAAGGTGAGTCTGGCATTTTGTTTAGTTAATGGCAGCTCGTGGGTAGCCAAAGGTGGACCTGCTTAACCAAGAATTTATTATGTCAGCTTTGAATTTGGTTCTTCTCCAGTGGGTGTCGCGAGTATCGTAAGCCCTGTTGTTTGCATTAACATTAACATTTCGATAGTTTCTGTTAAAGTCTTAGGCAGTTTGCATGTGTGCTAGTAGTTGTTGGTATCTGTTAGTTTTGCTGGCTGTAATCGTTGGATTTTGCTTGTCATGATGTTGACAGTTGTCTGTTGTTGCGTGTTCTCTGTTTGGCTAAGCTTTTCTTTCTTTTCCCTTTGTGCGGGAGAAATTTGCCGCCGCAATTCTGCTGTCATTTTGTTCAGTTGTTTCCTTTTGAGTGAGAGATTGAGGGAAATTTCTTCCCATGTTATGAACAATTTGCAGTTGTAGTTACTGTCGTCATTCCCTCCTTGTCTGCTGTGGCTTTTTCTTTATGTTTGCGATATTTTTTTTTTTTAATTTCGACTTTGCTCTCTATTAACTAGTGTAATGCTATCATGTATCCTCGTCATGATATAATAAATTATGGTGGGTTATGCGCAGTGCAACAGGAGATCTGTGATAACGCGTGAAGCCAATGCTTCACAAGAGACAGCGCACATCTTATTCCAGTCGACTCTCTCCATGCTTCGTCCATGCTGTTTTGGGTCTGGCATCACAGTTACACAAAACTCGCATATCACAACCAGTTGTCACAGATTGCAGCATAAGCGGGACCAAGTTTTCCCACCGATCGATACACCAAGTGCCCCTTTCCAAGTCGTTGCGGTAGTGATCAATATAGCTTGCAGACGAACATAGTATGCTCAGAATCCTCCAGTGTTCACACTCAGAGCAGTTGCCAGAAGAGCTTCATGGAGCATGCCAGGTGCTTCTGAAAGCATCATGGCCGCTTTAGCACCTGAGTCAAGTGAAGTTGACTTGACCGTGCTTCCTTACCAGTCCATTCCGATGTTCGGGATAAGCCGATGCGTCCAGCGGCCTTTATGGAGACCTATCCCAACGTCGCTGCCACCTCTCTTAAATTATTCTTGCCGTCCTGGCAGTCCGAACAGTTCGTGTTTCGGCGTTGCTGTGGTACCGGGATCGCAGCTGCCCGATAAGTAGCAGCTCGCTCCTCTGTGCCATTCCACAATGGGAGTACACCAGCGATGACGAAAGCTGCGTTCTCAGAGATAGTGCGAAATCCACTAATGATGCGGATGGCCACTCTTTCTGAACGTTGCCTCCACCCATATGTGCGCGACAGTGCCGATGGATGCATGGGACCTCGCGATCAGAGATCGTCGCCGTATTGTTTAGGGCCTCACATATTCGCTCATGAGCCTTTGAAGTAGCGGGTTCATCTGCAGCTTATTGCTCGTCGCTTCCAGGTGCTCTCGAAAGCTGAGTCCTTGATGATCAATACTCCAGATACTTAATCGCTCTTTTGGACGAATAGTTGTGCAACCACCGAAATTTTCGCTACTCTCTACTAGTTTTCCGGTGCTATCAGCACGGCTTCAGTTTGTGCGGCGCAGTGCCAGCCCAACGAGACAGCCACTGCTGGACGCGATGTGCTTGGTTGCACACATCTCGGCTGCATCAGCTCCTTCCTCCAACGCAAGGACAGCGAATGCTGTCTGCGAGCCAACCATGTGCGTGCCCGGTGGGAGGGGTTAGTCTCAGGATGCCATCATAATGGCATTCCAGCGAAGACGGCCCAAGACCGAACCTTGTGGGACACATGCCGTCACGACGTACTCCTCTGGATTACCGCGCCTTGTCTCGTACAATAGCCGCCTGCAGGTATAGGTAGTATCGCACGATATTTCAGAAGATATTCGGCATTGGACTTGGCAGAGCCTTGAGAATGCAGTCCAACGAGCCGAGTTAAAGGCATTGTTTGATGTCCAGCGTGACATAAGCATACTCCTTGGCTCTCCCTTCCATCTGGCTGCCCGTATGGCGTGTGAGGCGATCTCACAATCTAACTCTAGTCGCTGCGTCGACTGTCTGATCTGCTTGCGAGAGCCAAATTGATTTGGCGATAGGTCACTTCCTGCGGCAATAGCGCGCTCCAGCCGGGTGCATAATGATTTTCTCTCCAACATTTTTCCCCGCATTGTCAATGGGCAGATTGGCCGATATGCAGCAGGTTCAGCTGTAGTCGGAACGAGCTTCACGACAAGCAGTGCATCACATCATCCGTGTGGCATAGACGCTTTGGTGCGCTGAGATTCTTTTTCTGTGACCAGTTGATAACGCCTTCCCTCTGGGTCGCTCTCCAAAGTCAACAAAGCTCGATGAAGCATTTACGGTTTGCTCGCCTTGATGCATGTTCAGAGCTTTCCGCCTCCCTTGTATTCGCTGCTGCGCCACTGATGTGAAGGACTGCCTCGCGATCGCTGGTAGCATCTTTTTTCACGCGGTTGCATTCCGCCTGGCGGTGCGATGTTCCTCATTTCCACCAGTACACTGGCGATGGTGGTGGGCGGATGATCTTCTGGGGGCATCATATCTTTGCATGCCTTGCGCTAACGCATGCAATGCTGTCGTAGCCATCTGCTTAGCGCTTCCTGCCGCTTCCATACACTGGATGCGAAGCGTGAATCGCAGCACATCCATTTTATCCGCGTTGAAGTTAACCCATCTTGATGGGTCAACTGTATTGCTAGGGCGCCGCCCGCCAACTTCGCACAGAATGGGCACGGTGGTCGCTAGCTGTGTAGGCGTCGCTCAAGCGCCCAACGTGCCCGAAGGCGACAGCGCGCTGCACACATAAGTCAGGTCGACTACGGACCCCACCCAGCTTCTACAGAAAGTCTGCTGCGTGTGCCTCGTTCAAGAGGATTAGATCCAGCATTTGGAACGTTTCCGTCACAATCGAGCCTCTCGCATTTGTGCAGGGACTGCCCATTCCATTGCCCATGCATGAAGTCGCCGCCGACAATTAATGGGGAGCGGCCTATAGCATCTGCTGCGAGTTCATCCAGAATGCGCCCGTACTCTCCAGAGAAAGACTGGGAAGCCACATACACGCTATAACCCATGTACCGCGTCTATCGGTTTGCTTAGGATTAGCTTACGTCAGCGCTAACTGCTGTGTGCTGAAGAGGTCATGCGCAGCTGCACAGTGATTTAGTTGAGCTGGACACTGTGATGAGTGTGGTTTTCGTTGCTGCTCTTTGTTGCCAATGGGTCATATTGCGGCTACCAGCCTGGTGGTTTAGTCTGTTTGCTTCGTTTGCGCTGCAGATGTAGGCAATTCGCTGCGTTGGTGCACGATGCCACTTTGGTGACCAGGACTCACATCTTAGACAGCAGTTCACTCTGTCAATGAGATTTTTTGCATCTGCTGGCTTTATGCCCCGATCTCAAGGCATTTTGAAGCACCTCGTCCTTCTGCTCTTGCTTCCAACAATTCTGCAGCGTGACTGAACTACTACCTTTAGTTTTGCCCAACTCAAGAATTTTTGGAGCCCATAGCGGTGGCACCTTGGAGAATTGCCACCGTACGTGCCTGCGATGGCGCTCTCAGGCTCTTCAGCTGGCCACACGTCTATAGGAACGCGCTGCGCCATGCACTGCTGCTGCCAACACTTCCTCCTGTCGCGTGAGTTCGTCCAAGTCACGAATAGCAATTGTGGTTCGCTGGGTTATGCTGCGCACCTCTGCGCAATCCCCTAGCACGTTCTCGATTGCGTCCTTCAGTTTTGGAAGTACTGTCCAGCCCAGAGCCGCCGAGCTCCAAAGAAGACTCCCTTGGCAGTTCTTCGCGCTGTGATCACGCTATCAGCGACATTTTGCAGTTTCCCATCCTGCCGTCTGGTAACCATTGAGAGCACGTCGCTATAGCTCATCTCTCCCTTTGCACTGACCACCAGTGCGTCAGGGCGTGGCTTGGTGGTGGTCCTCTTTCTCCCCAGTGCTTTTCGACTCACAGTAGTCCACTCGGCGTGGGTTACTGCTTTAGTTTTCGCTTACAAGTCTTCGCCAACAAGTCTTAAAGCGACCTCTTCTCGATGCTGGCTGGGCCAGCAACATGCACAATACGTGTGGCCGCCATATCGGGATCCGACAACACAGCGACGGTGCCGACGAGCTTGCTGGTTCTCGCTCTGCTCCTGTTGTCGCCCGTTTGGGTGATGGCATGCAGTTCTGCTATGCTGCTTGCCTATCAACGGGAAGTTAGGCTGTTAAACTGCTGGTGTGGTGGTGTGCGCTGCATTCGCCGACCCACTCTTATCGGTTGCAGGCCACTTAATAAATTAAAGTGTTGGACTTTTTTCCGACTGGTGACTCGAAGCGTTGATCACTGAGTAGTTGCGCCTCTATGCACTGCGCCACTGTGCGTATATTAAATAGCAGCTCCTGATAAGTATGCACCTTCAAAATCAATCGCTACGCTCAACGGCAACCAACAGGCCTCCTGAAAGTATGCAGTTATTTTAGTGCGGCTTTTAAGCTTTAGCGCTGTGCTTCTGGTTGACCGACTGGCACGCCAGAAGCCAGTGTTGATGAGCAGCTGGTGGTAGTGCGCTCGCTCGTCGTCAGCTGATGCGTGGGAGTACAATTGCTATGGCTTTACCAGTGGTATAGTGGTCATTTGTAGTGGAACCAACAACAATTTCCTGTCGCACCGTCAGAATCTCCAATGCGTCTCCTGGTGACGCGGCCTGCCGTTACGCGTCCCAGCAGCAGAATCGGGAAGACCGTGGAGTAATTCAAGGATTGAGGACACCAGCTCAAGCTCACTCGTAGTCGCTTTATTTTTTAGATTTTTGACTTATTTTTGGCGAGTTTCCAGAGGATCAAAAAGGAGCGTCCTTCAATTAACGCGAAAGTGGCTTGTGGAAAATTCACTCAACATCTCCCTCTTATGTTTGCGTGTTACGTTAGTGTGTGAGCGAAGGAGAATAATTTAAACGTGTCGTGATGCACATTGCATGTTTCTGACATTTGTAATTAGTGAATATCAATTCTGGCCTCTCTGCTTGTCTTGGATAAATGGATCTGGGTGCCGCTGCTCATGTTGGAGCCCCCGTTATAGCATTATGGACATGTCGGAGGTCGATGGGGATAATAGTGATACAAAGTACTCAGTACTTGAGCCTTTGTGGGATCAGTATTTCCGCCTGGGTCACCCTTGAGATGTTCTCATTTATAATGGCTGGAGCTTGTCTGTTCCTCTTTTGTCTGTTTGTCCATGAATTGGTTAACTCCTTGATTGAAATCATGTCTGCTTTGGAGTTCCAATCCTTGTCGTAGCCGCCATGATTTTTCTCTTGAGATTTTTTCCCACTTTCACGTTTATTAGTAATTTGGTTTTTTATTTGGCAATTTTTTTTTTGTTTAATTGTGTGTCCACACGCTTTTTATTTTCAAAAATCAATTTGTTTATTTTTATCACTTTGTAAAATTTTTTCACTTGGGTGAATTTTTATTTATTTCTTCAATTTATTTGCTTTGGTTTTGTATATTGGTTTTTATTTAATCTCTCACTTTTCTCAGTTTAGATTCAATTTAATTTGTGTAAATTTAATCGTGTGTAGAATTAGACCATATAAATGAGAAGACTTTTTTTTTTCGATTCAAATGATGTTCGGTCGGCGCACCTCGCCTCCAGCAACGGAAAACCGGCTATCTGAATGTACTACTTGCAATTGACCCGTGCAGAGTCTAGATTTGGATAAAATGCAGCGTCAATCTTAATGTATTCAAACATTATAGAACTGCTAATTTGCTGATGCGCACTCAACGTCCATATTAAAGTCGTTTATTTGCGAGTCACCATTGTAAACATGGTTTTGAATTGGTTTTGCTTATACTGTTTCTTATTTTGTCCTTTCCTTGCATGTGGAGAAATGCGTTAAACGACGTTGAACAGTAGTCATTCTCGTCGTTCATGTTCTGTGTCATGAACAAATGTGATGTGGGATTCTTCTGTTGCTGCTGTAGTTGTTGCTGCTGTGAGGCTGTCTGGCTGCTGTTGTGCTGCTTTTGCTGTTGTTGCATTGCTGCTGCTGGTGCTGCTTGCCGTGCTGTTGCTCGTACTTGGCTTCCGTCTTTGCGCTGCTGACTTAATGGACTGTTTTCGCACATCGTCATCATCCCCATCGGACACGCAAGTGCGCTGACGCAGGCCGATGCTGCCATCCGCTGTTGCTGCTGGTCGCTGCCACAGCTTCTGCTGGAATTTGCCATGGTGCATTTGTGGCTGGATTTCGACGCATTGTTGTGCTACAACGATCATGTGCTACTGCTTCATGGTCATGATTTGAGTTGGTGGTTTGCGTTAAGAGGAGGACGGATTTGGCGATCATCTACAACAAGCGCTGTACGAAAGGATCTGTCATTATTTGCTGCCGGCTGTGGGCATTTCGTTATCTGTATGCTGAATCAAATTTGTGAGTTAAATGTTGTTTTATATTTTGTTTGCTGTCAAGCCTGGCCCCAACTGCTGGTCGTTTGGATGGACGATGTGTGGCCTTTTTGGTTTGACCCTGTTGATTGGATAACTTTGCGCGGGCCGCTTTTGAAGATGGGCAACCCTTATAAAACTGCTGAGAGGTGCAGATTCCCCCGCTTACAATTAGACATGTTGGTCTTCGCTCTAGCATTGTGCAGTTATGTTGAAGGTGATACGTTGCACATTCTGCAGATAGGGGCTCTGCAAGTTTTAGTGTGCCCTAAATGCCTGCATTTAATGGCTTGGGCAGGGGTTCACTTGATTTAAATTGTCTTTTCCACGAACCGACTGGTAGCCCCAGCTTCTTCAGAATTGAGGATATTTCATGGTACCGTCTGCTTTCGGTCAATCTCGATCTCAAACAGATTCAATGGTCTGGCCGTGAATCGATGGCCTGATGCATCGTTATATACCTGGCTTTAGCCCACACTCAATGAGCCTGATCTGCCGTCAGCCAGTCATTTGGTGTGGCTATGTGCAAATAGGCGGATAACATATGAAAGCCTTTTCCGGTTGCGTCTCTGATGAGTAAATAGCGTATCGTTGTCATTTAGAATTGTCATGATTATGGCTTTTTGGTTATGTATTTATATCCACGGTATAATATGCCGGAACACATCGTCAGCTTAGTTTTTGTGTTTGCTGAGGTAGTGCTGGTTGAGGCACCATAGGCAGTATTACGAGGGGGTATGTTTGGGTCGTTTCATCTGTATTCTGTTGTATGTTGTTATTGGGCGTATTTTTGCTTGGCAACCAATTTGCGTTTGTGTCGATTGTTTGAGATTCCACCAATAAAAACATCGACAAACAACAACTGTGCAAATGCTCAATCAGTCCAGCAACACACTACCCAACATGGCCACTGTTGCCACTCCTCCGTTAGCAACAGCAACTAGCAACATCAAAGACAGACCCAACAGACAGCCAACCAAGAAAAAGCAAGCAACAAATAACTAACCAATGCTGCCCCAGTCTGTACCTCCTTTGGCAACATTAAGCCAGATAAGAACAAACAACCATCAGGCAGCACTCTCCAAAAACACAACTATAAAAACACATACACGAACGCAGCTAATGCAACCATCTGCAAACATGCAAGTGACAGAACCCAGTGGCTCCCAAACTCAACTAAAGTCATCCGCTTGATTGACACTGGCTGCTTAAGCAGAAGCAACGCCAACCCCTAAACTCCTCACTCCGATGACACATCCAGCGCAAACGCGTCGATCTTGACTCCAGCGATGACCAATTAGCTGTTTGAGATTAATAACAACACGCAGCATTTAAAAGTGACACAGCCAAACACTGACCGAAAGCCAGCATAAACATACAACAGTTCCAACAAAGATCCGTTGACCACATCGCTGTAAACAAAACTGAATTTCTGATCGGGCAATGTTGGTGAATACCTCCCAGTGTCATGACCAAAGTTGACGCCATTTCTTCTCTCTCTCTTGGAATTACAAATACTGTTCTCAGGCATAGGCAGCTGGTTTATCAAGTTGTTCGCTATCCTAATACGGTTAGTCCGCATTCATAAGCAGCTGTTAATATACAAATCTATATCTTATCTCACCTCAACATGTCTATATATTGAATGCAGTGTCATATCATATTTCTTACCTAAGTTATTAGTGATATTGATAGGGGCCTTGCTGAGTCGTTTCATCAGGCTCTAATCAACATCTCACGCCCTACTGATAATTGATCGCCGTAATAGCTTCGCTGCCGTCGGCGACAAAGCCAGATTTTATTAAGCCCATTTAGAAATTCATTTATCTTACAGATATTAGTTTCTCATTATATAGTTGATAGTTGAAATCGACCCATTTATTCTTATATGTGCTTTTCTCATTCTCTCATAGATCCTTTCAGTCTTTCAGTAATATGGTTCTTCTCTAGCTAGTAATTAAAGTTGAAATGTGTCTAGGCTAAATTGTCTCTATACTTTGATCCTGCTCAATTGTATCCTTTGATTGTCTCTATTAGTTTTTTGGTCTATTATTTTCCAAATTATATTCTTTCAGCTCGTCGCCTTTGTATGTCCTTAGTTATTAGGCTGTTGCTGCATCTTCATTTCTTATTCATTCGGGTCTCATGAATAGTATGAAGTAGATCGATAGCATCCTATGTGTGCTATTCATAGGGCATACTCTTATCTATTCTAGTCTATTTATCATATATGGCCTGTCCCTTCAATGAAGCCAGACAATATTGTTATCTTCCTCGTTCCTTAAGATTGCATCTCTACATTTATTTTTTTTTTTTTTCCAATATGGGTTGTTTACATTATCTCTCTCTTTTATACAGCCATTCTATGTCATCTCTAATCTAGTATTCAGTCTGTGGCAGTATCTATCTCTAATTATTGTCCTTCCGTCTCTTGCGATGTCTCTTCATGTGTGGTGTCATTGTCCATTATCTATTATATTGCTCTGTATTGTCTATGTCTATCTTTTTATCTGTTTCCAGCCTGGCTCTGAGCTGATGTCCTATATCTTCGTATCTAATGTCCATTCGTACAGTCCAGGTTCTCTCTGTCATGTTTTTTTTTTTCTCTCTTTGGTGTCTGTATGTCTCGGCGCCCTCTTGTCTCCTGGCAACCTGGGTCGGTTTCTTTTTTTCTCTATATCTATGGTCACTTTATTTGCTAGTTCTCAGTCTCTTATGTCTATCTCTACCTCCAATATAAAGTTACACACACACATCGGAATGATATCTTATTCTTCTAGTCTCTATTATATTTTACTTCAGCTTAATTGCCCTTTGAACTTACAGCTTAGTCATTCGAGCGTTATTCTTTGTCTTTCTGTACGTTCAATCTGGCTTAGTATGAAGTGCTAGTATCCTTCATCAAGGTCCATCGCTCTCAGTCAACTAAAGCAGTCAAAGCAGGTCCTATATTGATATTGTACCTTTCTTTTTTTTCATTTCGGCGAACTTTATTCTCGGCCTTTCCAAAGATTTTTTTGGTCGAGATTATTTGTATTCGTCTCTAGAGAATTATGGTATATTCTAACTATCTTTAGAGAGACTGAGATCTCTTATATCTATATGTGTATATTTCACTGTCTATCTCTCTATCTATATATATATATCTATTAATTATCTTACTCCCGCCAAACGAATAGACTTAATGTTTAATATCCACTAAACATCCACTAAAACAATATTACAATAGAAACACAACCATTCCACTTAATCTTCATAAACCCTAACAGCATTTGCCTTTTCAACAAATTAAAACATAGCCCACTATGACACCTGTGTATACTAATAAGTGTGAGTGAAACGGGTTCGTGTGCCTCTTCCCTCGCTCAAACGGACCTCCTCATACCAGGCTCCGGGTAGTTGAAGGTGGGGTTCCTCCACGTCCAGCTTGTGGGAGCCTCCGAACCAACTCGCCTTTCCGCGGGCTACCTCGGACCATCATTTCGTTGTCCGCCGTCCTCCATCCATCGAACCATAATCTGCCCCAGAACTTAAAGCAGGTCGGAGAGGGTCGGCCCTCTTCGTCTGTAGTTGGAAATCTTGGCGTACTGCCGGCTAACGAGGTCCGTCCGGCTCGTCGTCCCGACGAACGCGGATTGCCGCATGTGGACCTCCTCGGGCGTGGGTGCGCTTGGCGCATGTGGCGTGCTTTTGTGGGGGCGTATGGAAGGAGGGGCCTCATCGGGGCCGGGAGTATCTATTGAATGGAGTAAGCGTAATGGTGGGAGGTTCTGGGAGCGGAACGAAATGCAGGTGGAATAGCGGTGTGGGACTGGGCGGTCGACAAAATGGCTAGTTCATGGTAATTCCATTTTTTTTTCCCTGGCCTGGGGATCCCCCGGAAAAAAAGAATAGGTGGTGGGGGTTTCCCTGGAGGAGGAATACGTCGACCGACGCCCGGTCAACGCGCGTTACCCGCTCTTCCCACGGTTGTATGGCCGCTCGTTACGCACGGAACGACCCACTTGGTGGACGTAAATGGTTCGTTCGTGTCGCTGTCCTCGGTGGAGGGGTTGGTAGCGTCCGGTCGGTCGGAGAGGACGTAGTTCGGCCATAAACTCCGCGTCCTTGCCGTGGATCGCGACGTTGTCCAGGCCGGGGTGACCAGGCGCCGCGTGGAAGCCGAAAAGAGGTCTAGTCTGCCTCCGCTGGCTTTCTTCCTCTCGTGGCCTCTTTCGCCTCGTAGGGGTTATTACACCCTGGGCTTGGCTGGATCGAAGAATGGGGTCGTTGTCGGCCACGGAGTTATGGGGCACCTGTTGATTCGGCGCCATCCACGTGGGTTGGCTTGTATGAAGCCGCAGGCCAAATATTCCACCCCATTGAAATTATTGAATTTTCCAAAATTAAAAAAAAAATTATTTGGTATATACAGTAAAGAAAAAATTAGGATCATCGGAGGACTATATCCTATAGTCTCCCATACACCTTATTATGCTTAAATTGCCTATTGTGCGCCAAATTCTTCCGGGTGAGTAACAGTGCTAAAATCTCCATATTAGCATGCAAGTTATACTATATAAGTATTTTAATTAAGCCAAAAAAAGAATATGGTTAAATTTTCCACAACACAAGAGAACATCAACAAAAGCAAAGGAGAAGCTGCAGATGCGTCGCAATTTGAATTTGATACGGTAATTACCTTGAGTATATAATGATGACACATAATCTGCAAGTATCAGCGTACGTTTTATTACCTTTAATAGTGACAAATACCCAGATAACAAATCTAACATTACATGAAATGAGTTACATAATACATAAAAAGTAAAATTAATCAAACATAAAACACATATACATACATATGTTTGTTTGTAATGTATGTATATTGAGATGCAAGAAATGCCGTCGGCTTAGTGAGTTTTTCTTGTTATTGCTGGTACGCTCTTGTCCATCTTTTATTCTCTAAACATTTATTATAAAAACAATTTTTTTTTTGCTCTTTCTAGTGTATTTATTTTATGACTTATATATATTAATAAAACTTACATCTAAGAATGTTTTATAATGTTTGTAAGGAACGCTTTTCTGTAATGACAATTCCAGCTAAGAAAAGACTTTCAGATGCAGCATACTGGCAGGTATTGATAAAATATGAATGTCAGCTTCGAAAGGTTTGGGTAACGATCTTCATTCCACCTTCCACCAATTGTATCACATCAAAATCTTCAGTTTAACGCTATTCTTTCTATGCATATACCGTAGAATTCATCATCAAGGGAGTTTCTACGGCACTGCGATTGTGGAGTAGCCCAAATTTTTGATAAAAAATGCTGTTTTGACACAGTCTGGCTTGGTGGTGCTACAATGGGCGCGCTCCTGGCTTGAAAGTGGATGGACTGCGACGCATACTCCGTAGCAATGTTCTGAAAAAAATGATAAATTCTCTTTCTCAGATACGCAGAAACACTGTATACAATAATTTCCATTTTCCAGAAGTGTACTGCTCGCGGAAACAGGAAAACGCACTTGTAACATATGTGTAAGTTAAATTTTGTTCCCATATTGGCTTGTTATTTATGGCGATTCTCCTCTTTCATAATAATATTGGCAGCAATATCCATCAGGTCAGGGATCGCATAGCTCAAGATTGGGTTATCGACGGCAGCATAAACACATGATGGCGAGCTTGAGTTGTAACTCTTTGAAAATTCTTTCAAGTCCTCAGCAGCCCGACCAAGTTGTAAGTATTGGCTTGCTGACATCATTCAATCTATTCGCACATGCGTCTCGCTCAAATTGTATTCCATTTTCTTATTAATGTATTTTATCGAGAAATGTGCTTCAGCATGGTATAAATTGGAGTTTCCACCTACATAGTTGGACAAGCAGATTTTAAGGTTGTGTGAGTTTGTGTTGCAATTTGATTTTTAAAATACTTAACAATTTTACGGCATGATTAATTGTCTGCTCCAGCTCCGTTGCTTCGTCAGAAAGATTTCTCCAACACTTGGCAGTGGGTGGCTGCTGCAATTTAATCGGATATTATTTTCCAAATGCCTTTTTTTTAGATGGAGCCTCTATCCGTGACAAATTTTTATATTGTCAATGGTTCCAACTAACGTCAAGGAATAAACTTTTTATTTGTCCAAAATATTGAATCCCGTTGACTTTTGAAATCTATCGAATTTGAGGCCCAATAGAATCGCATAGACAGCTTTTTTATAATAGTGAAGAGTGACGCTCCAGAAATTCTTTGGACGTACTGGTTGTCACATGTCACAGTAGCAGCTACTCATCGTTTTTACTTGCTTCTTTATTTCCACTTGAATATCCTTTCCTCTTATGCCTCCGCATCTTTTTGGCGCTTTCCGGCATGAATAGATGGACTGGGAAAGTAAATCATCGACATCAGACGTTTCCCCATACATAGCACATATCTTTTATAATATTGGACCAGCGCCTTTAAACCAGGTCCATTAATTGCTGAAAAATGGTTGGCAATCTCTCACCAACCCCATTCAGTGCATTCTCCAACGCTTTTTCCTTCTTGTGTGGGTCCCTGACAACTTTGCACATCCTTTGGTTGTTGTTTTAATGCAATACGCATTTATGCGAGGACAAGTTTGATGTCTGATTCTTCTTATACCTAAACACTACGAACACTTTTCACAGAAACCCATCCTCAACTACGGTTTCATCGTCTTTTAAAATTTCCGTAAATGCTCCAAATTAAACTTTTCTCTCTGTGGTGATATTGGAAAGATGGTATGCTCCACTGTCACAACTGTTTTTCATGCACTCGGATGTTTCTGCCATAGTTTTTTTTTTTTAATTAAAGAACGACAAATTTTGCTCAAAACACGTAAACTAATTATTTATTATCCACAATGAAATCAAACTTTTAGGACTGTTTATATTATAGTTTTTTTGACTTCTTTTCACAACTTTCACTTGCAAATTGTTCACAATAGTCTCTGCATGAATGCATCTAAAACGACAAATGAATCATTATTCTAAATGTTGGGCACACTCTTATTTCTGCACAGTAATTTGGGTGTGAGTGAGTAGGTAGTATTGTCTGTTTGATGACAGTGTTCTCACTCATTCGATAGTTGTTACAGCTGTTAATGAGTAGCAGCAAATTGGTGTTGCAGTTACTTACTGTACAAGTGAGTGATCTTCATGACTTGGTACATACACACATATATAGTTCTCGTGTGTATGTATGTCCGATTAAAAAATAATTTGAATTCCGTTTTAAATGTATTTATTACAAAAAAAAGAATTTAGAAGATTCTATATAAATTATTTATATTGTAATGAAGAAACATGTTTTTATTTTACATGTCTTCAGTAGAGGCAATTTTTGGACCCTTTTTTCGCAATTAAATTTTTGGCAACAGAAATGCCCTTTCCGATGCAGCACTGGCTCGCGGAAGCTGTTTGTATCTTGCAAAGTAATTTGATAAGCAGCGGAAAACGGTCTTTATTTATTGACGCACCACTGCAAAACATCAAAATCTTCATTAATACGCTTTATTAACATTTTTATATGTTTGAAAGCTCATCCTGAATATACGATAAATGTTAGGCTTGAAATAGGTTCCTGAATAATCTGGCAATATGTTATCAATGTCTTGTGTAGGTTTGAATTAATTTTTCAATGTCTCAATTTTGGCAATTTTATATGAATAGTTAATCATCATTTCTTTCACGTCTTTATAAAGTTTGTTCCTTTTCCTTAATTCTGAGAATTTTGCAATTTATTGTGGGTGGACAAAAATAATGCAATGTTGTGATATTTTTTAAATTTTCTATGACTATTGAATCTATGTACTCTAAAAGCGTTAGTTTGCTTTTGAACTATTTCAATATCATTAATTCATTTGGTGAGCATATGTTTTTTAACTTATTTATATGTGGAACCGTTCAAGTGCAATGTTGGATAATTGTAATACCTCTAGCATTTTAGAGCAACAATTCAACCTGGTGCAAGAAAGGTTGACGATTCCGCTAATGTTATTTAAAATAATATCTGTAATTCTTGAAATTCATTTTTATATCTGACCAAAATCATGGAAATTTCCTCCCAATTTAGCTCAACCGACTTAAGAGGTTAACTACGGTATTTCCAACGAGTTGGACAGTAGCTTTTTAGGGTGCAAATTTATACTACAAATGAACATGAATATCATACATATATTTACAATCACTGTTTTTGCCTGGAGGTCTGGCACTAAATACATCAACATACAAAGACAATCACAAACATATAAAACACACATACTACTTGTTACAAAATTAAATATAAAATAAAGCCGTAATTCTTTTTGCAAGCTAAATAGTGCTATTTTGACTTTAAATTTTGTTTTTTACATTTTAAGTTATAACAATAAGATTCAGAAAATTAGAGAAATAAAATAATACAATTACTATATTAAAAGTTAATATCAATGCGCGATTAGATTTTCCTCTGTCCAGTAAGTTAAGGGAATAAAAAATTTAACATCGCATTAAAAAAAAAACAAAATATGCATACATATATTCTCGATTCGGAGTGAACCTGGACCCACACACGTTGGGCTTGCAAACTCACCAGCAGAGCCATCGCGGTCCTTGTGCAAGTGCCATTTAACTGCAAACATATAGAACGCGAGCAAATTGTTGTTGTCCTTTCTTCGAGACTTTCGTCGGGCCAATCAAATTGCGTGCGCTAGCGCTCGTCAGCGAGGCAACTGCAACGTTGCAAAACTTTCATATGCATACACATACACTAATATAGGCGGATGTAGATACATACAGCATACATAGAAATTGAAAGCAGAGCGCAACGAATACGCCGTGCTCATCGCTCCGCATTTGATCTGCGACTGAACTCAACGTGCGCGCTGCGTTAGAACTTCGAATTTTCCAAATGTTCGAATCGCAGCGCACGGCCCGACTGGGGCTGCAATAATACTGTTTAATGATACCTTTTGTATGTATGCTTGACGCATCTATGTATTGTAATGGTTAGTGATGAAACGTAAACAGCAAATTTTTACTTATATTATCTGTTGCAATTCTCAAGTGTTCTAGTTTCGGTTTGCTGGAGCCTCTCTAGTGGTTGTCAACTGATATGAACGATGGGTCAGTAGCTGGATGATGCCTCAGGTTCTGGGTCGCGCTTTTTGCGGACCAGTCGTAGGAGCTGGAAAACATCAATGTTGCCACAATCGATGTTGTCGATATTTTGGTATGAAACATCGATTATCGCCGTTAAATTTAACTTGAGATCATAAGGAAGCTGTTTTTGTTCAAAATAACAACATATTAACTATTTTTGGTTTAAGAGAGCTCACAGCGCTCACTAATGACTTGGCCAGCTTTGCTGAAATCCTCTCGGACGCCGTGAAAGATGGCTGAAACGCAAAGTCGTGTTTTTGCAATGCTTTGCAAAGCTTTCATGGAATCTGAGCATATCTATAAAAATACCATTAGATTAAAAAGCATGATTGACCAATTCAAAACCTCTCTACAAGGCGACGTTCTCTCGGGGTATTTGGAAGCCTCAATATTTGCCTTAGAGCTATAATAGCCATCTGTCCTCGTCGGACTTAGATTTAACAACGACTGCTGTAGGACGTAAGATTTCTTTCTTTTCCGGTTCTGGATTTGGTGGCGTTGGCGTATCGTGCTGTGTTTGGACAATGTGTTGTACATTCATTCTCTAAAGCCTTAGCAGCTTGTTTGAATTTGACCTGAGAGAGAAAACCCACTTTTTTTGATACCTTGGAATCCAGAATAGTTGCCAATCTTGGGACGGTTCTGAACCTCATAATGGGCGAAACGAGCGTGAGAAAAATCGAAATTGAATTCCCCTCTGTAGTCTTAATTTTTGGCTTAATATCACCGCATTTTTGTTTTTTCACATATGAGAGGATTATCGATATTGAAGCAGTTTTTTTTCTTGGGAATTAGAGACCGAGTAGCGTGCTCAAAGGCTCCAAGATGTTAGCCACCAAACACCAATAATATTGTTCACTATAAATCAGTTAAATACGATATGTGTTTTGTAAAACATTGCACAAAATTGTTCTCCGCTTACCGCTTTCTGTTTCTCGGTTGCAAGTGACATAGTAATCGTGTTTCTCCAGAAAACATCGATGTTTAAATATTTTTTGGCACATCGATAAGCAGCTCGATGGTTTTTTTCACCTCTTCTTCTTCAGAATCGCCATCTCTTCCTTCCATTATCAATTGGCGATTTTTAAATTTAATTTTGCGCCATGTCTTATAGGGCAAATTTTAATGTGTTGCGCATGAGGCCAAAAACAACATATTTATTTCGTCTGGCCCCTCGACATTAGATATTGTTTTATCCTCTACGGAGACGATGGATAATCCCATTCGGATGTCTCGTCTGTAACGCCAACGAAGAGTGCTTCCCAGTTTCTGTGGTTCGCATTCTTCTCTTTCTTCACTTAAATTTGCTTGAACTTTTACCAGCGTTGCCCGTGAACTGCTCTGTTCAACGGATTTTTTGCGAAGTGTCTCATCAATTCGCCCATTATTCTTTTTTAATTTCATTTCCTAAAAGAATAAAAAATAATGGTGGATTTCATTGTCACAGATTCCTTGCAACTGGAGCACAGTTTTAGTACCAATTGGACACATCCATAAAATATATTATGAACACTACACAACCGTTTCATTATACAAAAACGAACTGATTAATAAACAATATAATTACCACTTTCTTCCAGCTCCAATCACATTTCGTCCCATATCTTGTTCCTTCTTGTTACGTTTTTATAGTCCGCGTCCGCCGAATCATATAAAATTTATTTTTTTTCGACTATTCGATGAGTCGCTCCACTTTCGACATTGTTGTTGCTGTTCTTGTCCGACAATTGTTTTTTTACGCATTCATATGCAGCTCCACTTTGCCCTTGTTACATAGTGAACGTGTGTGATGGCAAAAGACATAGCCGGTAGCGGCGGCGAATAAATCGCAAAGGGAACAGCGTGATATTACATCCGCAGCGGCGTTGTAGCTTAGAGATTTAATCATCTCTCACACCACAGCGAATAAATCGCAGCGAGGCAGCGGCGGGAGTAATTAATTATATGCGTGCGTATAATGATAGAGGTCTGCATTGACAAGTCATGACAGACATGCCAGTCAAAACAGCATTTGGTAACTCTCTCACTCCAAGTTCTGACTGACCTGAGTGAGACATTGTGTGCAAACGAATTTGGCAAATGTGGCGAAAGGCATGAGTAGAAAATTACCGTATCCGAACGGCGAAGTATGAATAAGAGGATAAGGTTGAAAGCCAGACGGAAACGCGGACCATTAGTATGGTCGAGCTACTCGGATAGTTGCAAGGCAAATATAGATGCGCCTCGACGCATTGGTCCAATCTCCGATGCATGCGACACTCCGATAGTTTGTGCGCCCGCATTGGCGATGTGTGTTTGTTTCTTAAAACCGCTACCTGGACATTGGATAGAAGGTATCTTCTAATTTTGTGCGACAGGAAATGTACATATATGTACAGGTAAGGGAGCATCTCCGACCCTATGAATGTTATATATAGTTTTTGATCAGCGTCAACAGCGTCCGTCCGTATGAAGCACCAAGATTCAGGCATAAGGCAGACCAGCTATGTAATGCGCATCCATTACGGATGTCCGCATCATAATTTCAGCTGTTCTTAAGTACAAACAACACCATCCTCAACATGCAAATGATGCAGGCATTACACTCTTTACTCATACCAAATTGAGGAAAGATAGGGCTCTTCGAGTCGTCATCAGCACTACACACACTCACGCCCATGAATGGATCGCCGTAAAAGCTCGCTGCCGTCGGCGACAAATGCCAGTTTATTAAAGCATTAGAGAACAAGTTCACATTTATGCCATATACTTGTGTCTGAGTTGACATCGAGCCCAAATCAGATGGCTCCCACCTCAAGATCCTTCAGCTCCAAGAAAATAGTCTCCGGCAGTGGCCCAGTTGTCGTGGCCCTGGATGCTTCGTGGCTCTCGCTCGAGAAGTCTGCCTTGGCCATTCCCGTCTTGGGAAGGAGCAGTTGTTTGGGCAGCGGATGGAGCAGATCTGTCTGCTGGAAGTAACGCGCCGTCGCCGAGTCTGAAAAATAGAATCTCGGCGCAATGAGGCGACAGCACCGGTGACACATACAATGCTGGCAATGCGCGGCCCATCTAGAGATTAGGAGGTTTGCTGCCGCCGCTGCTAGGGCTTTGTATATTCGCTTGGCGTCTCTGCTTGCATCTGGCTTACTTTCTCGGGCTGTGTGCACTGGTTGCGATGCCCTGAGCAGAGCGGATCTTCATCGTCCGGGAGTTGCTCCAAGCGTCTGCCTCACCAGCTCCAGGCCATAGTTCAAGCGTCTCGTTTTGCGCAGTTAGCCGGCACCAAAAGAAGGACGTGTCACCACGTGAATGGGTAACGTGGGATATGCAGCTGTGAATTGTGCATGCCGCAATGGTGGCGAAATCTTCCAATACAGATGATTGGTATTAGTTGCTGTTCAGTCTGTAGCTCATCCAATTGTATTGCATTGTGCATTCAAGATGCGCTCCATGCTCGTCCATGGTGATGTCAGGTCACCTAAAATTATTTTTAATATTCAGGTGGCTGCCCTCATCATGGATATCCAGCGCATCGCATCTGGCGAAGGAGGCCTCTCTAAATCGTTTACCGAGAGTATTTATAGTCGATTTCAGATCGTTCTGGCAGCTGCTGAGCAAGATTTCGCTAGCTCCTCAACTGTGATGTCTGGCAGTACCAGTTTTGTATTGCACTGGCTGGCCACGTATGCTGTCCATAATACTGTCTCGGTGATAGGTCCTGTGGTGTAAATTTCGTCTTCATTGATGTTTTAATTTCATAAATCTTTGCAGCTGTCGTGTGGGTCGGTGTCGCGCGCTGGCGAAATCGCGTTCCTCGTTCCTCGTTCGCTTAGCTTCAATTATACTCCTCTTGTATGCGAATAAGTGTTGGTAATTTAAGGCCGAAGCTGTCTTTCAAATTTGCTGGTCGTTTGTCTGGTGTTAGTTCAGTGCGCAGATGCTCGCCTTGCATGCTGCGCAAATGTGTTGGATTGTGTACTTGCAATTTTAGCTCAACGGCCTTATGAATTTGGTCTAGCTGCTCCGTATATCTGGGCCTTTGCAGGCTTGCACGACAAGTGGTCTCTCTAACAGCCTTTGTCGCTTCTGGGTTTGAATGTGCAGCAGAGAATTTGCAAATCGTCGCTGGCCACGTGAACGCGCATCACAGCTGGTAAGTATTCCTGATGCATTCATTAGACTGATGTCCAAGAAACGTTTAGTGATTCTTCTGATATTTTATTGCAAGCCGCTGCAAGCGATTGATTTGGAATTTGAGGTGAGCGCGCCCCAGATGGAACAGAGCATTACTCCAATATGCTAATGAGTTGCCTTAACAAGCAGCAAGAACGCCCTAGAAGCCAGCAAATTTTAACGGCTCTTGCTCTGTTTTAAACACATAATCTTGTCACGTGTGTGGCAGCGTTTAATTTGCGGTCAAATGTGACTCCAGGTACGTGCTGTTGTAGATTTCATTAATTTCATGCCAGTTTATAGTAATCATTCTTGTTCCTTTCTCGTTCGATCAGATCAGCGCGGTGTATTATGACATGCGCTGTTTTTGTTCGCATTGATCTTGTAGAGCATTTTCTTAGACCATTTTACGAAGTGGTTGCAAGTACTGTTGGGTTCGCTTATCGCATTGGCCGTATGATCAGCGGCACATGTGACATATGTCAATCCGCATGATGTTGACAAGCTCGACTTTCATTGGCTGAAGAGGCGACGAATTTGCTGTGAGCTAGTGGAGCGGCATGCAGAGGAAGTAAATTGTATTTTCAAAAATTGGTCAGACGCTGCCCTGTGGGACAACAGCTGATATGCAGCTCAACTCTGGGAATGTTAACTCATCAATTGCATATTGACTGCAAAAGTGCGATCAGACAGGTAACTTTCAATGATTTTATATAATTAGTGGAGAATTTTTTAAAAATTTTCTCAACAGACACATCACAATACATCTATCGACGCTCCGATATGTCAATGGTAGTGGCGAGCGTATTGTCGTATCTTCGTAGAGCCCTTAATAATATGCTGAGTAACTCTGGCCCAACTTGGTCTCTTGGCCGTGGCTACGCGGACGAAAGCCCAAATTGGTGCTAGGGCACAGCATTTGCAAATTCCTGTTGCTCAAACAGGCGATGGAGAGTTCTGAGGAGTTTTTGCCAGGCCAGATATGTCAGGCTGATAATGAGAATAGATAAGATGCCAACTCTTCTGAGAGATTTACCTGTTTGAGAACAATAGTGATCTCGGCGTATTATCCAACATTTAGAAAATAACCCATAGCGCAAAATGGATTATCATTAATTGAGTATCAAATAAATAGGCTTCGCGGCTCTAAGTAATTTTATTATTTGTTTTCTCGATTTGGTATCCAAGGTGTTTGGTGGCTGCAGGCATCAATTTCCATCTTTATTTCTCAATGTTACATGGCTTGGAAGTATTTAGTTATGTGCCTTGTTGCAACTGCTGGTGTCGATGGCTCGCAACGGTTTTCTCCGTGTTTGAGAGAGTGAAGTAATCTGGATCTTCCAGCTGTGGGAACGAATTACTGCTTTCTATCTGTAGTTCAATAGTTCTACAGTTCGTCCTAATACTAGGTTATGCTGCTGTCTCTGGGGTTTTGCTGTTTTGCTCGCGACGGTCGACGGCGCCAGTACTAATTTTATATTGGGTGAAGTCTATGTTATAGCATCGGTCGATTGTCCGTAGGCACGTTAATCTGTGTTGTCAGGATGGATTTCAAGAGACAACTGAAAGCATCTGATATCAGGCCTTCTGCCAGTAGCCTGGAAATTGTACTCTGTGACCAGCGCAATTGCATTAACCTATCACAGAGTTCCCATCATAAGCGATGCAAATGGTCAGAGCCTCGTATCGTTGCTGGACGAGCATGTTTATGACGTTGCCATCAATGCCACTTGGGTTGATTGGCAAATCAATTGGCCGACGTACGCTTCTGCGAATCATGCGGATAGTGAGGCACACCGGTGGCCAGGAATTGTACTGCGGGCTTGCATGGATGCCTCCGTACAATGCCTACCCCTCTGGCACGCCACGTGGATTTCCCCATTGATGCTTAGCATTCCAGTCACCGCATAAGAGGACTGGCGCTGTATCGCCAGTAAATTTTCAAAATGTTTAAAGAGTTTTCGTGAATGTCTCTTGTTACATCCATTTAACGCGGTGGCATATGCTGTTAGCTATTAATTGAATGTTTAAAGGTTTCGTGAAATGTTCTTTACTCCATTTAAACGCCGGTGCGGCCAAATAGAATGGAATTGGATCAATCTTTGCTTTGCGTGCATGACTGATGCCAAGGAACGTACCATGAGGGGCACCTCCTTTGCGTTGTGGTGTTTCGGATTGACGGCAAAGTATGTTACACGGCAATTCTAACACCCTGTCGTTGATGGCGCTCGTATTCTGTTGAAGTGCATTATATCATTGAGTATTCGTCTGATGTAAATTTCTAATTCGTTCTATTTTATTTTCACACCACAGGTTCCAAAAGGCGATCTTGAGAGGTATGTCATGCTATCTGGATCTGGCAGCATCCTGAATATTTTGAGCCAGAGTCCGATTGGATAAGCTGCACATCATCTATGATTATTGCATTATAATTCGTATATGGCTGATGCGCACTCGACGTCCATAATAAGTCGATGGTTTGAAATTAACTTTTTTTGTTAAATTGTTTTTAATTAATTATTTTCTTGCATTGTGCAGGACCATTTAAACACATTAAATAGCGAGTCAATTCGATCCGTTTAGCTTTTTTTAAACAGTTGACAAATTTTGCCATGATCTGCTGGTTGATTTTGCTGCTGCCTGTAGTTGCTGTTTCTGAGCTGTTTGCGCTGATTTTGCTCTGCTGTGTTGCTGCTTTGCTGTTGTTGCCGTTGCTGCTGCTGTTCTGCTGCTCCTTGTTGCTGTCTGCTGATTTCTGTTGCTGTGCTGCACTTTGCAGTTAGCCCTTAGCGCTGCTTGGCTTAGAGGGGCTCGCTGTTACAACATCGTCATCCACCTTCATCAGGCACCCCGTGCACCTTGCGCAGCCGCTGCTGCGCATCCGCTGTTTGCTCTGGTCGTTAATCCAGAATGATACTGATGCTGTTGCAGGACATGTTTGTGGTGTTTGTGTTGACAATGTCTGTCGTTTCGTACAAGACAGCGCTGTACGAAGGACTCCGTCATAGTTGCGGGCATTTTTGTTGTCGGTAAGGCAGTATCGAATTTGGTCGCTTTTAAAAATTTTTCAGGTTGTTCTTGTGCGGTCAGTTGCTGTTTGTTTGATGGGTGTTTTTGATTGGCCTTGTTTTGGTTCTTAATTTTGGTTTGTTAGTTAGTTTTGGCGCGTGCCGCTCTTGTGACGTTGGAAACCCTTGGCTGCTAATGTGACCGCCTTATGCCTTGCACATGTTGGATTATCGCTACTCGGCTTTGTACAGGTAGTTGACGGTGGCTACCTGCACAATTTCATGGCAGACAAGGGCGTCTGCAGTAATTCTTTCGTTCATGACCAAATGCCTTGTCATCTAGCAGCGCTGGCGTATCAATTGTTTGGATTGGCGTTTCGACGCGAACCGTCTCTGGATAGCCCAGCTCTTCAGTTTTGAGAATATCCTTCGAGTTGTATTACCGTTGGTTTTGGTTCGATTTCAAGTGTGCAAATTATATGCAGATGGCCTGCCCGTAGCGATGCCTTAATGCACTCTTATATATCTCGCTTTATTAGGCCCCCTCAATGGCCTGGCTGTCCAGCCAGTTCATTTGGTGTCTGTGATGGATTTGGCGCGATAATGATGCGAAATTTTCGTTTTGTCGTTGGCTGTGTGATAGCTGTGTTTTCATTTTCATTAAAAATTTGAGTACACTTGTGGACTGATTTCTTGCTAGTTATGCGGGCACACGCCGGGCTGGTTTTTGGTCCGGAAGTTACCCACAGATGGGTGTCAGACTTTCAAGTAATTGGCAGATCTGCGGCACCATCGCAAGAATTAGCCGTATATGTTTGTCGCTTTATTCATTTGTGCTATTTTAGCTAAATTGGGGATTTGGCTTTTTTAGCAACATTTGTATTTGTGGCCAACGTTGCGTTAAGTCAGATATGCTAGTTCTGCTGTTGCTTGTCGATCTTGCTTTTAGGCAACATTTTCATTTTGGCACGGAGGTCAGTTTTTCTGTTTCTTTTGCTCTTGAGATCAATTTGGTAGGCTATTTGTTTGCGAGGATGTGAATGCAGTTTTCTTTCCTTTCTCTAAATGCAAATTAGCAGCAAGTTGCTTTTTGAAGCGGGGGTAGGAAAAGCTAACAAATTATTGCAAATTCAGGGTCAGCAAGGTCATATCAGGGATTTCTTTTTATTTGGCGTCAAGGTGAGATCTCATTTATTTCATGTTAATGGCAGCTCGTTGGTAGCAAGGTGGACATAGACTTAACCAAGGAATTATTATGTCAGTTTATTTGGGATTCTTCTCAGTGGTGTCGCGAGTTATTCTAAGCCCTGTTGTTTGCCATTACAATTAACAATTTGTGAGTTTCTGTTAATGTCTTAGCAGTTGCATTGTTGCTGTTAGTTGTCTGTATTGTTAGTTTTTGCTGGCTGTTAATCGTTTGGATTTCTTGTTCATGATGGTTGACCAGTTGTTCTGGTTGTTGTGTTGTTCTCGTTTTTGCTAAGCTCTCTTTCTTTCCCCTGGCGGAGAAATCGCCATTTTTTTTTCTTGCTGTCATTTTTTGGTTAAGTTGTTGTTCTTTTTGAGTGGAGAAGATTGGAGGCGAAATTTTCTCCATGTTATGAACATGATGTTTGTAGTTACTGTGTCTTCCCTCCTTGTCTGCTTGGCTTTTCTGTTATGTTTGCGTATTTTTTTTTTTTTATTTCGACTTTGCTCTACTATTACTAGTGATTAATGCTATCATGTATCTCGTCATGATATAAATAAATATTGATGGGTATAGGCAGGTGCGATCTCCTGTTGATACGGCGCGTGAAGCAAGCTTCAGCAGAGACATTAGCGCACCTATTCCATCGGACTCTCTCCATGACTTCTTTGGTCTGCATCAAAAAGTTGACACAAACTCGCATATCACAAACCCAGTTGTCCACAGATTTGCCAGCATAATGCGGGACAAGTTCCCACCGCAATCGATACACCAAGTTGCCCTTTCCAAGTCGGTTGCGTAGTGATCAATATAGCTGCAGCCGAACATAGTATGCTCAGCTATCCTCAGTGTTCCACACTCAAAAAAAGGGGGGCGGGGCAGTTATTTGCCAGAAGCTTCATGACCAAAAGCGTGCAGGTAGCTTCTGAGAAGCATCCATGGCGACTTTAGCACCTGAGTCAATAGTGGAAGTTGACTTACCGTGCTTCCTACCAGTCATTTCCCCGAGTCGGGATAAGCCGATGCGTGCAGCGGCCCTTTGGAGACCTATCCCAAGTCGCTGCCACCTCTTCTAAATATTTCTTGCCGTCCTTGCAGTCGAACAGTTTCGTGTTTGCGGGCGTTGCTGGGTACCGGGATTCGCCAGCTGGCGAATAAGTAGCAAGCTCGCTCTCTGGCCATTTCCACAAACGGGGGTACACCAGCGATGACGAAAGCTGCGTTCTCAGAGATAGTGCGAAATCCATAATGATGCGGATGGCACTCTTTCTGAACGTTGCCTCCACCCATACTGTGCCAGCGAACGTGCGATGGCATCGCTGGCACCCGCGATCAGGAGATCGTCGCAATTGCTTTAGGGGCCATCCAATATTCGCCATGAGCCTTGAATGTAGCCGGTTATCGATGCCTGCAGCTTTATTGCTCTGTCGCTCCAGGGTGCTCTCGAAAGCTGAGCCTTGTATCGATTCCATACTCCCAGTACTTAATCGCTCTTTTGAACAGAAATAGTTGTCAACCAAACGAAATATGTTTTCAGCTACTTCTACACGTCTTTCGGGCTGCCTTCAGCACGGCTTCAGTTTTGTGCGGCCAAGTCCAGCCCAACTGAGACAAGCCACTGCTGGACGCGATTGGCTGGTGCACACTCTCGGCCTGCGACAGCCTTCCCTCACACAAGGGACAGCGATAGTCGTCTGCGAAGCAAAAACATGTGCGGAGCCCTGGTGGGGGTTAGTCTCAGGATGCCATCATACATGGACATTCCACAGAAGAGGCCCAAGGACCGAACCTGTGGGACACTGCACAGTCACGACAGTACTCCTCTTAACCAGCGCTGTGTCTCGTACAATAGCCGCTGCAGGATAGGTAGCTACGCACGATTTTAGAAGATATCTCGGCACTTGAACATGACCAGAGCCTTGAGAATGCAGTCCAACGAGCCGAGTTTAAAGGCATTCTTAGATGTCCAGCGTGACATCAAGCCAATACTCCTTGGCTCCCCCTTCATTCTGCTGCCCGCTAATGGCGTGTGAGAGCGATATCCCAACTCAGTCGGCACTTGCGATCGACTGTCGATCTGGCCTTGCGAGAGCCAAATTGATTTGGCGTAGGTCACCTCCTGCGGCAATAGCGGCGCTCCAGCCGCGTGCATATGATTTTCCCAACATTTCCCGCATTGTCAATAGGCAGAATGGCCGATATGCAGCAGGTTCAGCTGTAGTCTGGGAACGCTCCACGGACAATGCAGTGCATCACATCTATCCGGATGGACATAGACGCTATTGTTGCGCTGAATCTTTTTTCGTGACCAGTTGATACGCCTCCCCGCATTGGGTTTCGCTCTCCAACAGTATGCAAAAAGGCTGATGAAGCATTTACGTTGCTTCGCCTTGATGCATGGTTTCAGAAGCTTCCGCCGTTCTCTATGGTATTTCGTTCGCATGCCACGATTGTGAAGGACGGTCTGCCTCGCGATTCGCTGGTAGCATTTCTCACGCGTTGCATTCCCGCATTGCGTGAGCGATTTCCCATTCCACCAGAATTACACTGGCAGATGGTGGGTGGCGGATGATCTTCTGGGGGGCTCATATTCTTTGCATGCTTGTTCGCTAACGCATGCAATGCTGTTCGTAGCCATCTGCTATAGGCGCTTCTGCCGCTTCCACTACACTGGATGCGGCGTTGAATCGCAGCACAATCCATTTTATCCGCGTTGAAGTTAACCATCTTGAGGGTCAACTGTATTGCTAGGGGGCCGCCGCCAACTTCGCACAGAATGGCACGGTGGTCGCTACTGTGTAGGGCGTCGCTCAAGCGCCAACGTGCCGAAGGCGACAGCGCGCATTGCACACATAAGTCAGGTCGACTACGGACCCACCCAGCTCTACAGAAAGGTCTGCTGCGTGCCCTTCCGTTCAGAGTTAGATCCAGCATTTTTGAACGTTTTCCGTCACAAATCGAGCCTCTCGCATTTGTAGCAGGACTGCCCATTTCCATTTGCCTCATAGTCATTTTGAAGTCGCCAGCCGACAAATTAATGGGGGAGCGGCCTATACATTCTGCTGCGCGAGTTATCCAGAATCCCCGTACTCCTCCAGAGAATAACTGGGAGCCACATACACCTTAACCGAATTAGCGCTATCAGTCTCGAACTGCTTAGCTGAAGAAGGTCATGCGCAGACTGCACAGTGATTTAGGTTGAGCTGGCACTACTGCATGAAGTGTGCTTTTCGTTGGCCCTCTTGTTGCCAATGGGCAATTGGGCTTCCGCTTTGGGTGGTTAGCTGCTTTGCTTCCAGTCTTGCGCCTGCAGAGTAGACAATCGCGTGCGTTTGCGTGCACGGATGCCACTTTGTGACCAGGAATCCAGCATCTTAGACAGCAGTACTTCTGTTATGAGATTTTCATCTGCTGGCTTTTATGCCGATCTCAAGGCAATTTGAAAGCACCTCGTCCTGCTGCTCTTGGCTCCGACAATTCTGCAGGCGTGACCACCCTCCTTTAAGTTTGCCCAACTCAAGGATTTTTGGCAGCCCATAGCCTGTGCACCTGGAGAATCCACCTGCGTGGCCATGCGTTGCCGCCTCTCAGGCTTCTTCAGCTGCACAGTCATAGGAACGCTCACCGCTTGGCATGCCACTGCTGCCACACTTCCTCCTGTCGCGTGAGTTTTCGTCCAAAGTCCGGAATGCATTGTTGGTTCGCTGGGTTATGCTTGCGCACCTCTGCGCAATCCCCTAGCCACGTTCTCGATTGCTCGTTCCATTCAGTTTGGAAGTACAATGTCAGCCCAGAGCCGTCCTAGCTCCAACGAAGATCTCCTCTTGGCAGTCTTCGCGCTGGTTGATCACGCTATTCAGCGGGACATTTTCAGTTTCCGATCCTGCCCGTTGTCTTCCCTGGGTAAAAAAAAAACATTTGGGAAAAGAAAAAAGGGCCCCCCCCCCACGGGGTGTTTCCCCCGCATATAAAAGCGGCTCATCTCTCTTTATGGCACTGACCACCAGTGCGTTCAGGGGCGTGGCTTCGGTGGTGGTCCTCTTTCTCCAGTTGCTGTTCGAGCTCCACAGTAGTCCCTCGGCGTGCGTACTGTTTTATTTTCGCTTTAGTGGAGTCTTTCTTCGGCTCCGCCCTTCGGCTATCCTCTGTCTCTTGGCGTGCCGACGGCCTGTGCTGCCGATTGCCGCTGACACGACTGCTCTTGGGGCCGCTTTAGTCCAATTGCGCCTTCAGTGATGTGTCTGGTGAATGAACTGTGACGCGTTGCCTCTGATACACAGGGACTGCTGGTGACTGTGTTCGATGACAATTCTTGCATCTTGCCATTGCTCCTCATCTTTTCATTGATGTGCCTCGTGCGAGGCAAAACTGCTCGGACAGGCCGTCGCAGCTCCGTGCCAAGCGCTCAACAAGTCTTTAATGCGACCTCTTCTCTGCTGGGCTATGGCCAGCAACATGCCACAATACGGTGTGGCGCCATATTCGGGATCCGACAACACAGCGACCGCCGACTAGCTTGCTGTTCCTCGCTCCTGCTGCCTGCTTTGTCGCCCGTTTGGTATGGCATGCAGTTTTTGCTATGCTGGCTGCCACACGGGAACTATAGCGCTGTTACTGCTGGTCGGTGTGGTGTTGCGCTGCACTCGCGACCCACTCTTATTCGGCCACGGCACTTAATAAAATTAAGTTTGACTTTTTCCGATCTTGGTTGGACTCGAACCGTGGATCACTGAGTAGTCGCGCCTCTATGCACTGCGCCACTGTGCGTATATAATATGCAGCTCCTGAAGTCATGGCACCTTCAAATCAATCGCTACGCTCACGGCAAGCAACAGGGCCCTCCTGGAAGTATGCAGCTTATTTTTTTGCTGCTTTTTTTACAGGCTTTCGCGTACTGTGCTTCTGCGCTGACCGACTGCAACGCCAGACGACGCCCACGTTCTCCTGCAAGCTGATGTCAGAGCTTGGTGTTTAAGTGCAGCTCTCGCGTCAGCTGATCGTGGGAGTACATGGCTTTGTTTACCAGTGTTTGTGGTCAATGTCGAGTGGATAACACCAACAACGAAATTCCCCTCCACGGCAGCCGTCACTCTACCCAATTGCGTCTCCTGGGTGACGCGGCTGCCTCGACGTTCCAGGCAGCAGATGCCGCCACAGACCGTGGTACACAAGGAATTTAAACAGCTCAAGCTTTCATCCGTAGTACGCTTTTTTTGTTAGGATTTCGAAATTATTTTGCGGCCCATAAAGGGTTTCCCAGGCGAGGCGTTTTTTTTCAAAAAAAAGGGGGGGAAGGGGGCGTCATTCCAAAAACGCGACCGGCTTTGTGAAAATTCACTCACACTCCTGTATGTTTGCGTAGCTGTACGTGTATTGTGAGCGAAGGAGAAATTAACGTGTCGTCATGCACAGTTGCGTTTCTTGACTTGATTGTTGCTCCAATTTTCTCTCTGCTTTGTTCTTTGGATAATGGAGTTGGGAGGTTGCCGCTTGCTCATGTATTGAGCCCCCGCTATAGCATATGACATTGTCGGAGGTCAATGGGATATAGTGATACAAACGTTTCACCACTTTGAGCTTTGTGGATCAAGTATTTCCGGCTGGGCTCACCCTTGAGCATGTTCTAATTTATCAATTTGCTGGAGACTGTCTATAGTTCTCCTTTGTCTGTTTGTCATATTTGGTTAAACTCCTGTGATAAATTCTATGCATCTTGCTTCTGGACTCCAATCCTTTTGTCCGATAGCCCGCCAGATTTTTCTCTTGAGAATTTTCCCACTTCACTTTACTTAGATTTATTTGGTTTTATATTTGGCAATTTTTTTTTTGTTTAATTGTTTTCACCACGGCTCGCTTAGTGACTTTTATTTTTTCACAAATCAATTTGTTTATTTTTATCCACTTTGTAAATTTTTTCACTTGGTGAATTTTATTTAATTATCTCAATTTATTTGCTTTGCGTTTTGTATTATTGGCTTTCCCAATTCATTGGTTTTTTTTATTTTTTCTCTTCACTTTTCTCCAGTTTAATTCATTTATTTGTTTAATTTAATCGTCTTGTATAAAGTGTAGAATATAAAATGAGAAGGACTTTTTTTTTTCGATTCAAATGCATGTTCGGCGCAGTCGGCGCACGACTCGTGCCTCCAGCAACGGAATACCGGCTAACTCTTGACAGCACTCTTGTAATTGAGCCTGGGCAATAGTCACAGATTTGGATAAAATGCAGCGTTACCATCTATTGTTCAATTAAACATCTATTAGAACTGTACTAATTTGCTGTGCGCACTCAACGCCATAATTTTAAAGTCGTATTATCTGCGAGTCCACCTATTGTGTTAACATTGGTTTGAATTTGGTTTGCTTGTATACTGATTTTATCTGGTACCTTTCCTTGCATGTGGAGAAATGCGTAAACACGTTTGAACAGTGAGTCAATTCTGTCGTTCAATTTTCATTGAACATAAGTAGCTGCTGTCTTGCTGACGTGTTGACAGCTGTCTTTTCGCTGACTGCTTTTGCTGTTGTTCCATTGCTCGCTAGCTAGTGCTGCTGCCGGATGCTGTTGCATGTAACTTGCTTCGTCTATTTGCGCGCTGCTGGACTTAAGTGGACTGTTTCGCTACATTCGTCATCATCCTCATCGGACAACCAGTCTGACGGCAGCCGATGCTGCCATCCGCTGTTGCTGCTGGTCGCTGCACAGCTTGCTTGCTGGAATTTGTGCCCATGTCATTTGTAGCTGGATATTCGACGCATTGTTAGTTGCTACCCAAACGATCTATGTGCTGACTGCTACATGGTTTCACTGATTTGACGTGGTGATTTGGCGCTTAAGAGAGAGGCGCTGGACTTTGGCGCATCATTTTCGTAACAACAGCGACTGTACGAAAGATGTCTGTCAATTTATTTGCTGCCGTTGCTGGTGGGCATTTCGTTTTGTTAGCTATCAATTTGTGAGTTAATGTTTCTAAATTTGTTGCTGTCATGCTGCGCAAACTGCTGGTCGTTGCGATGACGTTTGTGTGGCCTTTTTTGTTATGACCTGTTTGAAGTTGGAAATAACTTTGCGCGGGACGCTTTGAAGATGGTTCAACCCTTATAACTGGCATAATTTTGCACGCCATTTTCATATTTAAACATGTGCGTCTTTCGCTTCTCAGGCATTGTGCAGGTGAGTTGAAGGCGTGATTACTGGCACGATTTTCATCAGACAAAAGGGGCGTCTGCAGTAGTTTATTTAGTGTGCCCAAACTCGCCTGGCATTTATGGCATTGGGCTGAGGGTCACTTGATTTAATTGTCTTTCTCACCGGAATACCGACTGAGCCCATCTCTTCAGATTTGAGGATATTACTCATGAGGTACCGGTCTGCTTTCGGTTCAATTCGATCTCAAAAGATCAATGAGTGTCTGGCTTGGAATCGATGCTGATGCATCGTATATACCTGGCTTTATAGCCCACCTCAATGAGCGCTGACTGCCAGCCAGTCATTTGGTGTGCTATGGTGCACATAGGCGATAACAATATGAAAGCCTTTTTCGTTTTGCGTCTCTGATGAGATAACTAGCTTATCGTTATCATTTAGAATTGTCCATCATGGCTTTGTATGTATTATATCCACGGTATAATATGCGGACACCACGCTCAGGGTCTTAGTTTTGTGTTTGTCTAGTAGTTGGAAGGCACCATGAGCCAGTATTAGAGGGGGGTGCGTACGCTGTTTGTTGTTGTTGATTTGGCGTATTTGCTTGAACATTTGCGTTTTGTTTTGTCGAATGTTTGAAGATGCACAACATCGACACCCCCAACCTGCAGCACGATGCTTCAAAATCAGTCCGAGCAACAAAACATAACCAACGATGGCCACTGTTTGCCAAACTCGCTCCGTTAGCACACAGAAACCTAGCAACATACAAAGACAACCAACAGACAGGCCAACCAAGACAAAGCAGCAACAAAATATAACCAACATGGCGGCCCCAGTCTGTACCTCTTTGGCAACATTAAGCCAGATAAGAACAAAAACAACCAATCAGGCAGCCACTTCCAAAACACAACTATAAAAAAACACATACACGAAAGCGCAGCTTAATCATTTACCATTTGCACTTGTCATTAGTGACCAGAACCAGTGGCTCCCAACTGCACAACTAAAGTGCAATCCCTAATGATTAGCAACTGCGCTTTTTAGACAGCAGAAAGACAACGCCGACCACTGAACTGCCTCTTGACCTCAGTGACCACCATCCAAGCGCAAACGGTCGATCTTGACTCCAGCGATGACCCAATTAGCCTGTTTTGAGATTAATACAACACCAGCATTAAAGTGACACAGCCAAACACTGACGAAAGCCCAGCAAAACAACAACAGTTCCAACAAAGATCCGCTTGCGCTACCACCCGAACT
This sequence comes from Drosophila albomicans, assembly GCF_009650485.2. Classification (NCBI taxonomy): domain Eukaryota; kingdom Metazoa; phylum Arthropoda; class Insecta; order Diptera; family Drosophilidae; genus Drosophila; species Drosophila albomicans. The sequence goes on from NW_026263581.1 coordinate 37,182, forward strand.
ATAACAAAACTGAATTTCTGCATCGCAATGTTGCGTCATGCAGTATAAGACTGCCACTGTTCTACAAATGGTGGTGACGCCTTTCTTTCCCTCTTGGGAACAGATCTACTCTCAAAATACGCCAGCATAGGCACGCTGTGTACCAACAGTGCGCATCCAAACGGTAGCTCCCGCGGCCATTCAGTAAGCAGCTGGTTAAATTATCAAACAACACCATCCTCAACCATGCTAAATGACGCACGGCCATACATGATTTTTCTTACACTAGTAAGAGACAGATAGGGCCTGCGAGTCGTCTCAGAGATCTAAATCACACCATCGCGCACTGAATCGATCGGCTCGTAAAGCTCGCTGACCGTCGGCGACAAGCCAGAGTTTATTAAAGCCATTAGAAAATACAAGTCACAAATTTAGGCCCTATTAATTTTGTTTCGAAGTTGAGAATCGAGCCCAAAATCAGATGGCTCCCACCTCAAGATCCTTCAGTTGCAAGAAATGGGATCTCCACGCTAGTAAAAAGGTTGAAAGGCAGGCAAAGCCAACTGATCATCTCCATATGCCACCGATGCCAAAGTATCTTTTGACGTTCATACCAAAAACTACAGCCGCGTCGCCTTTGTGTATGCCTGAAAGTGCGTGGGCTATCCTAATACCATCGGCATGCCAGAGAGAAGAGACGAAGGCATGGTCCAAAGTGTTATCTAACTTAAGGTCAACCACATCGCAGTTACAAAGGCTGCCTTTAGTTCAAGGAAGCCAGGAACAAATGCTTATTCCCGCCAGATGCACCACACAAATCGGAAACCTCCCATAACCACCATCAGCTACCAACAGACAGCGTGCAGACACCAATCGCCTTCGCCTCCAGCCTCAGTGGAGGTCAGACCAACAAGCTCGATGCATGCTACTAGCGTCAGCGCAGCAGCAACAGACAGGCCATCCGCTACAGCAGTTCTCCGCAGCACTGCCGCTCGGAGTCCGCGCCCTGTCTACCTGCACCTGTCGGTCTTCAACAGGCACCAGCAGCCAGCCTCAGCACCAACCTCCAAAAAAAGAAATCCAGTAACGTTGAAAGATACAGACCAAGCACAATAAAAACTCAGCACGACCCTTTGAACACAGCATGCATCAGCACGTAAGTCAGCATCGACCGTCAACTTAGGCAGATTGAGCAGGACCCAAAGGCCATTCCATTCAGCAACAAAGGTGCAGCAGCCATACGAAAGTACCCAACGGCGAAACTACTCCTGGCCCTCAAGATTGGCTCGAGATATCGACGCTCTCTTAGAGCGAAAGCGGTAAACAAATTTATCAAAAAGACGTTTATTCTGTTCTTCATGACAAT
>NW_026263582.1:0-28937 GCF_009650485.2 Drosophila albomicans
TTGCAAGATATTATGATATTTGGGCGTACCTTGGTATGAGTTATATGCTTGTAAAACACGCTCTACACTTTTTTTCCATGAGCTAAATTCTTCGGGGTTTCCACTAAACTCACGCAAACCTTTTGCTATGTCGGGTACTCTGTCAAGATCTGTCAAATTTCTTTGATGTTCTGGCGCAATAACATGATCTGGGAGACTTAGAAAATCTTCTACAGGATTGGTATGTTGTCTTAATAATATTGGCAATTGTTCGGCTAATATTTCGCTTTATAGCGGCTGTTTTAGGCGCTCTGTTACTTCGTTCATGGTGCGCGCTCTGTTTGTTGATGTTCTAAATGCCTATTGTTTTGTCCTCAATTGAACGTTCTCTTTTGTGCTTCGTTCACTTGTTCTATTTCTCAGGATCTAATATGGGGGGTCGAATTAAGTTATGACGATTGGCCATAAGCGATAAGATGAAATTTAAACGCTATATTATTCCTTTTTTTTTTTTGTTTTTTTTTTTTGTTTTATATTATAAGTTTATAACCAGTGGATGGTTTTTTCTTCTACCTTGGAGGTCCCTTGGGAATCGCAAAGTTGGAATAAGTTATATCACCGTTGTGATTTTTTGTTTGATTTATCGCTTTACACTTATTTATGTTTATTTTACTCTTTTAACTATGGACTCTTTTTGAGTCTTGTTTTACTTTGCAATGATTTGTTTTCTTTTCTTATATATTTTTTTTTTAATTTGCTTTTCGCTTTTAGTTTTTAGTTTTTTTGGTCACTGTCTGAGCGGTTCGTGTAGCTTGTAATGTCATCGTAGCTTCCGTTATTGTCCATAGTAATACCCTGCAAATATTATGATTTGATGTTACTTTTATGTACGATTCTTCCAGATTCTGTTAAAATGTTTGTATTTTTATCTTCTTTAACAAGTTCTTTCTTAAATCTTGGGAAAGTTTTGAACCTAAACGTGTGTTTTACTTTACATATATTTCTTGTCCTGGCTCATAAGTTATTATTTCGTTTCTGCTTTTGTTGTGGAATTGTAAATTTTTATTTTTGTGCTGTCTTAAGTTTGTCAATATTTGTCTTGTTGGCCTGTTCGTACTGGTCTGGGTTTGTCGTGACTCTCCTTCCGAAGAATACCTCTAATGTCGCTTTTTGGTTGTGGAATGGAAAGAGTAGTTATATTCGTATACGGCTCTATCTAGAAGTTCTTCGAAGGTTCTGTGGTGGTTTTCTTTCTGTAAGCATCTCATTACTTCGGAAGTGTCGAATGGAACCTTTCTACTTGTCCATTAACTGTACTCTTATATGGTGGCGCAGTGTAAATTGTAATATTTTAACTGATCCTTAAGCATGAATTTTATGGACCTTGAGTTGAGAGATTTCTCATTATCTATTACAACGAACTTAGGAACTCCATAATAGAAAATAATGTCCCTAAGTGGTGTTCGAATGTCTTCTATTGCTTTTGAATTGATTATGCGTGCCTATGCTAGTTTTTGAGAATTTATCTATTGCTGTAAGAACTAAATGGCCTTTGGTTGAGTAAATGTCGATGTGAATGATGTGACCGGGATATTCTGGTATTGGAGTTTTTTTTTATTTCTGGATTAGGGGGATGTCGGTCATATTATTGTATTTACTGCTTCGAAGATTTGTTCTTTTAAAGGGATTTTTATCTTGTTTTTGATTATCATTAGGTTTTTACTTGGATTTATTTCTGCTCCTAATTCCTTTAAGGTGTCGTTACCTAAAAAAGCATCAAAAGTTTCTAGGTCTTTTAATAAGAAAAATTTCACCTCAACATCTGTTATATTGAACAAGTTGGCCTTTTTGTGGTGTGTTACCAGTGTATTGCCTCCTATCGAGACGGCGTGAAAAGGGTTTTTATTTGGAGTGGGGTTTCTACAAATTTCGGCTTGATTGTAATTTCTATTAGATCCAGTGTCAATGAGAATTTTAATTATTTTTGCCGTTCCTCAATCTACAAGTAAAGTATGGGAGAGAGGAACTCTTTACTCTAAAATATTTTGTGCAGAGTAGTCATAAAATTCGCAAGTGTCATCTTCATAGTTGTTGTCATATTGGTCTACTTGTTCTACGTATTCTTCTATTGTTTGTTCTACGTCTGCGTGTATCTCGTATTCAGCGACTGCTTGTTCATAATTAGTTGTGGTATCGTAAGTTACTGTCGAAGGTTCTGTTATTTCGTCGTTGTTTGTCTGTATGTTAAAGTTTCTCTGTCGTTTCTGTCCGTCTGTATAGACCGGGGGGTCTTTTCCCAGCTTCAAATGTGGTCTGTTCATGTAGTTGACGAATTTCGTTTGAACGCTGGAATCCGACATCCATTGGTTCTGGACGCGGTAGCGGTTTCGGGGCATTGGCCTAGGTGGTGCAACCTGTTGAGAGGTTGTGACAACAGTGTATTGCCGTGGGTTGGCAATTGGGTGATACCCAGAATTTGGTGGTAGTTGTCCGTAGTGTAAGTATTGTCGTGGCTGTTGTTGTCTGAAAGGGATTGGTGGTGGTTGTCTGTTTGAGAGGATGACATTCCGTGGGGCTGGTATGGTTTACTATTACTGTTTCTAAAATGTGTCGGATGTCCTTTAAAAAGTGGCATGTTTCGACCTAAAGGTTTGATTTTCCATTTTTAAGCAGAGATGTAGTGCGGTAGGTAAGTCTGCTGGTTCTTTCATGCCTAATAGCGAGGCAAGTCACCTTGTAGCCCTCGAATGAAAGTGTCTAGAGCTTTGTCTCTGTATAATTTTGTCAACATTGGCTTCCCCGTTTCTGTCAATATCCATGCTACTACGTTTTATTTAAAATTAGGGACAAGTGTCTGTATACGTCTTTATGGAAATCTTCCACTGATTGATTCGTACCTTGTACTAATGTAGTCATTTCATATACTAGGGTTGCTATGTCTCGTTTAATCTGCATAATGCAGCGAAAGGACATCTACACATGGCATCCCAGTTAAGCGGTACCTTATATGCTTCTAAAGCTTGGTCTGCACTTTTCGTTATCTTGTCTCGGATGGTGTGCAAGATATTATGATATTTGGGCGTACCTTGGTATGAGTTATATGCTTGTAAAACACGCTCTACACTTTTTTCCATGAGCTAAATTTCTTCGGGGTTTCCACGAAAACTCACGCAAACCTTTTGCTATGTCGGGTACTCTGTCAAGATCTGTCAAATTTCTTTGATGTTCTGGCGCAATAACATGATCTGGGAGACTTAGAAAATCTTCTACAGGATTGGTATGTTGTCTTAATAATATTGGCAATTGTTCGGCTAATATTTCGCTTATAGCGGCTGTTAGAGCGCTCTGTTATCTTCGTTCATGGTGGGTCTGTTTTGTTGATGTTCTAAAATGCTATTGTTTTGTCTCTCAATTGAACGTTGTCTTTGTGCTTCGTTCACTTGTTCTATTTCTTCAGGATCTAATATGGGGGGTCGAATTAAGTTATGACGATTGGCCATAAGCGATAAGATGAAATTTAAACGCTATATTATTCCTTTTTTTTTTTTGTGTTTTTTTTTGTTTTATATTATAAGTTTATAACCAGTGGATGGTTTTTTTCCTTCTACCTTGGAGGGTCCCTTGGGAATCGCAAAGTTGGAATAAGTTATATCACGTTTGTGATCTTTTTGTTTGATTTATCGCTTTACACTATTTATGTTATTTACTCTTTTACTATGGACTCTTTGAGTCTTGTTTACTTGCAATGATTTGTTTCTTTTCTTATATATTTTTTTTTTAATTTGCTTTTCGCTTTTAGTTTTTAGTTTTTTTGGTCACTGTCTGAGCGTTTCGTGTAGCTTGTAATGTCCATCGTAGCTTCCGTTATTGTCCATAGTAATACCTGCAAATATTATGATTGATGTTACTTTTATGTACGATTCTTCCAGATTCTGTTAAAATGTTTGTATTTTATCTTCTTTAACAAGTTCTTTCTTAAATCTTGGGGAAAAGTTTTGAACCTAAACGTGTGTTTACTTTTACATATATTTCTTGTCCTGGCTCATAAGTTATTATTTCGTTTCTGCTTTTGTTGGTGGAATTGTAAATTTTTTATTTTGTGCTGTTCTTAAGTTTGTCAATATGTCTTGTCTGGCCTGTTCGTACTGGTCTGGGTTTTGTCGTGACTCTCCTTCCGAAGAATACCTCTAATGGTCGCTTTTTGGTTGTGGAATGGAAAGAGTAGTAGTATATTCGTATACGGCTCTATCTAGAAGTTCTTCGAAGTTCTGTGGTGGTTTTCTTTCTGTAAGCATCTCATTACTTCGGAAAGTGTCGAATGGAACCTTTCTACTTGTCCATTAACTGTACTCTTATATGGTGGCGCAGTGTAAATTGTAATATTTAACTGATCCTTAAGCATGAATTTTATGGACCTTGAGTTGAGAGATTTCTCATTATCTATTACAACGAACTTAGGAACTCCATAATAGAAAATAATGTCCCTAAGTGGTGTTCGAAATGTCTTCTATTGCTTTTGAATTGATTATGCGTGCCTATGCTAGTTTGAGAATTTATCTATTGCTGTAAGAACTAAATGGCCTTTGGTTGAGTAAATGTCGATGTGAATGATGTGACCGGATATTCTGGTATTGGAGTTTTTTTTATTTCTGGATTAGGGGGATGTCGGTCATATTATTGTATTTACTGCTTCGAAGATTTGTTCTTTTAAGGGATTTTTATCTTGTTTTTGATTATCATTAGGTTTTTACTTGGATTTATTTCTGCTCCTAATTCCTTTAAGGTGTCGTTACCTAAAAAGCATCAAAAGTTTCTAGGTCTTTTAATAAGAAAAATTTCACCTCAACATCTGTTATATGAACAAGTTGGCCCTTTTTGTGGTGTGTTACAGTGTATTGCCTCCTATCGAGACGGCGTGAAAAGGTTTTTTATTTGGAGTGGGTTTTCTACAAATTTCGGCTTGATGTAATTTCTATTAGATCCAGTGTCAATGAGAATTTTAATTATTTTGCCGTTCCTCAATCTACAAGTAAAGTATGGGAGAGAGGAACTCTTTACTCTAAAATATTTTGTGCAGAGTAGTCATAAAATTCGCAAGTGTCATCTTCATAGTTGTTGGTCATATTGGTCTACTTGTTCTACGTATTCTCTATTGTTTGTTCTACGTCTGCGTGTATCTCGTATTCAGCGACTGTTGTTCATATTAGTTGTGGTATCGTAAGTTACTGTCGAAGGTTCTGTTATTTCGTCGTTGTTTGTCTGTATGTTAAAAGTTTCTCTGTCGTTTCTGTCCGTCTGGTATAGGACCGGGGGGTCTTTTCCAGCTTCAAATCGTGGTCTGTTCATGTAGTTGACGAATTTTCGTTTGAACGCTGGAATCCACATCCATTGGTTCTGGACGCGGTAGCGGTTTTCGGGGCCATTGCCTAGTGGTGCAACCTGTGAGAGGTTGTGACAACAGTGTATTGCCGTGGGTTGGCAATGGTTGATACCCAGAATTGGTGGTAGTTGTCCGTAGTGTAAGTATTGTCGTGGCTGTTGTTGTCTGAAAGGGATTGGTGGTGGTTGTGCTGTTTGAGAGGATGACATTCGTGGGGCTGGTATGGGTTTACTATTACTGTTTCTAAAATGTGTCGGATGTCCTTTAAAAGTGGCATGTTTCGACCTAAAGGTTTGATTTTCCATTTTTTAAGCAGAGATGTAGTGCGGTAGGTAAGTCTGCTGGTTTCTTTCATGCCTAATAGCCGAGGCAAGTCACCTTGTAGCCCTCGAATGAAAGTCTAGAGCTTTGTCTCTGTATAATTTTGTCAACATTGCTTCCCCGTTTCTGTCAATATCCATGCTACTCGTTTTATTTAAAATTAGGGACAAGTGTCTGTATACGTCTTTATGGAAATCTTCCACTGATTGATTCGTACCTTGTACTAATGTAGTCATTTCATATACTAGGTTGCTATGTCTCGTTTATCTGCATAATGCAGCGAAAGACATCTACACATGGCATCCCAGTTAAGCGGTACCTTATATGCTTCTAAAGCTTGGTCTGCACTTTTCGTTATCTTGTCTCGGATGGTGTGCAAGATATTATGATATTTTGGGCGTACCCTTGGTATGAGTTATATGCTTGTAAAACACGCTCTACACTTTTTTTTCCATTGAGCTAAATTCTTCGGGGTTTCCACTAAACTCACGCAAACCTTTTGCTATGTCGGGTACTCTGTCAAGATCTGTCAAATTTCTTTTGATGTTCTGGCGCAATAACATGATCTGGGAGACTTAGAAAATCTTCTACAGGATTGGTATGTTGTCTTAATAATATTGGCAATTGTTCGGCTAATATTTCGCTTATAGCGGCTGTTAGAGCGGCTCTGTATCTTCGTTCATGGTGGGTCTGTTTGTTGATGTTCTAAATGCCTATTGTTTTGTCTCTCATTGAACGTTGTCTTTGTGCTTCGTTCACTTGTCTATTTCTTCAGGATCTAATATGGGGGGTCGAATTAAGTTATGAACGATTGGCCATAAGGCGATAAGATGAAATTTAAACGCTATATTATTCCTTTTTTTTTTGTTGTTTTTTTTTTGTTTTATATTATAAGTTTATAACCAGTGGATGGTTTTTTCCTTCTACCTTGGAGGGTCCCTTGGAATCGCAAAGTTGGAATAAGTTATATCACCGTTGTGATCTTTTTGTTTGATTTATCGCTTTACACTTATTTATGTTATTTACTCTTTTACTATGGACTCTTTTGAGTCTTGTTTACTTTGCAATGATTTGTTTCTTTTCTTATTATTTTTTTTTTTAATTTTGCTTTTGCTTTTAGTTTTTAGTTTTTTTTGGTCACTGTCTGAGCGTTCGTGTAGCTTGTAATGTCCATCGTAGCTTCCGTTATTGTCCATAGTAATACCCTGCAAATATTATGATTTGATGTTACTTTTATGTACGATTCTTCCAGATTCTGTTAAAATGTTTGTATTTTTTATCTTCTTTAACAAGTTCTTTCTTAAATCTTGGGGAAAGTTTTGAACCTAAACGTGTGTTTACTTTTACATATATTTCTTGTCCTGGCTCATAAGTTATTATTCGTTTCTGCTTTTGTTGTGGAATTGTAAATTTTTATTTTGTGCTGTCTTAAGTTTGTCAATATTGTCTTGTCTGGCCTGTTCGTACTGGTCTGGGTTTGTCGTGACTCTCCTTCCGAAGAATACCTCTAATGGTCGCTTTTTGGTTGTGGAATGGAAAGAGTAGTTATATTCGTATACGGCTCTATCTAGAAGTTCTTCGAAGGTTCTGTGGTGGTTTTCTTTCTGTAAGCATCTCATTACTTCGGAAAGTGTCGAATGGAACCTTTCTACTTTGTCCATTAACTGTACTCTTATATGGTGGCGCAGTGTAAATTGTAATATTTAACTGATCCTTAAGCATGAATTTTTATGGACCTTGAGTTGAGAGATTTCTCATTATCTATTACAACGAACTTAGGAACTCCATAATAGAAAATAATGTCCCTAAGTGGTGTTCGAATGTCTTCTATTGCTTTTGAATTGATTATGCGTGCCTATGCTAGTTTTGAGAATTTATCTATTGCTGTAAGAACTAAATGGCCTTTGGTTGAGTAAATGTCGATGTGAATGATGTGACCGGGATATTCTGGTATTGGAGTTTTTTTTATTTCTGGATTAGGGGGATGTCGGTCATATTATTGTATTTACTGCTTCGAAGATTTGTTCTTTTAAAGGGATTTTTATCTTGTTTTTGATTATCATTAGGTTTTTACTTGGATTTATTTCTGCTCCTAATTCCTTTAAGGTGTCGTTACCTAAAAAAGCATCAAAAGTTTCTAGGTCTTTTAATAAGAAAAATTTCACCTCAACATCTGTTATATTGAACAAGTTGGCCTTTTTGTGGTGTGTTACCAGTGTATTGCCTCCTATCGAGACGGCGTGAAAAGGGTTTTTATTTGGAGTGGGGTTTTCTACAAATTTCGGCTTGATGTAATTTCTATTAGATCCAGTGTCAATGAGAATTTTAATTATTTTGCCGTTCCTCAATCTACAAGTAAAGTATGGGAGAGAGGAACTCTTTACTCTAAAATATTTTGTGCAGAGTAGTCATAAAATTCGCAAGTGTCATCTTCATAGTTGTTGTCATATTGGTCTACTTGTTCTACGTATTCTTCTATTGTTTGTTCTACGTCTGCGTGTATCTCGTATTCAGCGACTGCTTGTTCATAATTAGTTGTGGTATCGTAAGTTACTGTCGAAGGTTCTGTTATTTCGTCGTTGTTTGTCTGTATGTTAAAGTTTCTCTGTCGTTTCTGTCCGTCTGGTATAGGACCGGGGGGTCTTTTCCCAGCTTCAAATCGTGGTCTGTTCATGTAGTTGACGAATTTCGTTTGAACGCTGGAATCCACATCCATTGGTTCTGGACGCGGTAGCGGTTTCGGGGCCATTGGCCTAGGTGGTGCAACCTGTTGAGAGGTTGTGACAACAGTGTATTGCCGTGGGTTGGCAATTGGTTGATACCCAGAATTGGTGGTAGTTGTCCGTAGTGTAAGTATTGTCGTGGCTGTTGTTGTCTGAAAGGGATTGGTGGTGGTTGTCTGTTTGAGAGGATGACATTCCGTGGGGCTGGTATGGGTTTACTATTACTGTTTCTAAAATGTGTCGGATGTCCTTTAAAAGTGGCATGTTTCGACCTAAAGGTTTGATTTTCCATTTTTAAGCAGAGATGTAGTGCGGTAGGTAAGTCTGCTGGTTCTTTCATGCCTAATAGCCGAGGCAAGTCACCTTGTAGCCCTCGAATGAAAGTGTCTAGAGCTTTGTCTCTGTATAATTTTGTCAACATTGCTTCCCCGTTTCTGTCAATATCCATGCTACTCGTTTTATTTAAAATTAGGGACAAGTGTCTGTATACGTCTTTATGGAAATCTTCCACTGATTGATTCGTACCTTGTACTAATGTAGTCATTTCATATACTAGGGTTGCTATGTCTCGTTTATCTGCATAATGCAGCGAAAGACATCTACACATGGCATCCCAGTTAAGCGGTACCTTATATGCTTCTAAAGCTTGGTCTGCACTTTTCGTTATCTTGTCTCGGATGGTGTGCAAGATATTATGATATTTGGGCGTACCTTGGTATGAGTTATATGCTTGTAAAACACGCTCTACACTTTTTTTCCATGAGCTAAATTCTTCGGGTTTCCACTAAACTCACGCAAACCTTTTGCTATGTCGGGTACTCTGTCAAGATCTGTCAAATTTCTTTGATGTTCTGGCGCAATAACATGATCTGGGAGACTTAGAAAATCTTCTACAGGATTGGTATGTTGTCTTAATAATATTGGCAATTGTTCGGCTAATATTTCGCTTATAGCGGCTGTTAGAGCGGCTCTGTTATCTTCGTTCATGGTGGGTCTGTTTTGTTGATGTTCTAAATGCCTATTGTTTTTGTCTCTCAATTGAACGTTGTCTTTGTGCTTCGTTCACTTGTTCTATTTCTTCAGGATCTAATATGGGGGGTCGAATTAAGTTATGACGATTGGCCATAAGCGATAAGATGAAATTTAAACGCTATATTATTCCTTTTTTTTTTTGTTTTTTTTTTTTTTTTTATATTATAAGTTTTATAACCAGTGGATGGTTTTTTCCTTCTACCTTGGAGGGTCCCTTGGGAATCGCAAAGTTGGAATAAGTTATATCACCGTTGTGATCTTTTTGTTTGATTTATCGCTTTACACTTATTTATGTTATTTACTCTTTTACTATGGACTCTTTTGAGTCTTGTTTACTTTGCAATGATTTGTTTCTTTTCTTATATATTTTTTTTTTAATTTTGCTTTTCGCTTTTTAGTTTTTAGTTTTTTTGGTCACTGTCTGAGCGTTCGTGTAGCTTGTAATGTCCATCGTAGCTTCCGTTATTGTCCATAGTAATACCCCTGCAAATATTATGATTTGATGTTACTTTTATGTACGATTCTTCCAGATTCTGTTAAAATGTTTGTATTTTTATCTTCTTTAACAAGTTTTTTCTTAAATCTTGGGGAAAAGTTTTGAACCTAAACGTGTGTGTTACTTTTACATATATTTCTTGTCCTGGCTCATAAGTTATTATTTCGTTTCTGCTTTTGTTGTGGAATTGTAAATTTTTATTTTGTGCTGTCTTAAGTTTGTCAATATTGTCTTGTCTGGCCTGTTCGTACTGGTCTGGGTTTGTCGTGACTCTCCTTCCGAAGAATACCTCTAATGGTCGCTTTTTGGTTGTGGAATGGAAAGAGTAGTTATATTCGTATACGGCTCTATCTAGAAGTTCTTCGAAGGTTCTGTGGTGGTTTTCTTTCTGTAAGCATCTCATTACTTCGGAAAGTGTCGAATGGAACCTTTCTACTTGTCCATTAACTGTACTCTTATATGGTGGCGCAGTGTAAATTGTAATATTTAACTGATCCTCAAGCATGAATTTTATGGACCTTGAGTTGAGAGATTTCTCATTATCTATTACAACGAACTTAGGAACTCCATAATAGAAAATAATGTCCCTAAGTGGTGTTCGAATGTCTTCTATATTGCTTTGAATTGATTATGCGTGCCTGTGCTAGTTTTGAGAATTTATCTATTGCTTGTAAGAACTAAATGGCCTTTGGTTGAGTAAATGTCGATGTGAATGATGTGACCGGGATATTCTGGTATTGGAGTTTTTTTTATTTCTGGATTAGGGGGATGTCGGTCATATTTAGATTCCTTACAAATTTTGCATTGCCTTACTATGTTGCTTTTTTTTTGTTTCATTTTGGGGAAGTAGAATTTTTCTGCTAATTGAATTTTATTTTCTTCGGCACTGCGGTGTGCTCTATTGTGGATTTTGAGGATTTCCTCCTCTTGTCTAGATTCGTTGGTGAGGTCTACAGTCATGGATTGAGAGAATCGGGTTTTGACGTTTTTGAAATATTTAGGATATAATAGTTGTATTTTCCCCATTATATCCTCAGTTGTTTGGATGCAATTTATAACCGAAGGGTTGAGGTATTTTTTAAGAGTTTCTACTAATTCTTTGTCGTTAAATTCCTTTTTGTATATTTCGTGTCGATGGAACGTGGGGAATGGTATAGAGAATATGTAGTCGGATTTATCTGCTTGTTAAGAAATATTTGGTTCTTGAGAACATTAATGGGGACTTCCATACTGGGTATTAGTTCGTGACTTGAGCTTTCTGCACTATGCTGAGTTGAGGCTATGGAATTGATTTGATCAGTTGATATTCTCGAGAGTGCGTCAGCTACGACGTTCTCCTTTCCTGGTTTGTAGAATATTTCGTAGTCATATTCTTCTAGGTAGGATTTCCATCTTTTAATTCTAGCATTTCCGTTCCAACTGCTCAAGGAATGTGTTAGGGATTGGTGGTCGGTGAATATTTTGACTTTTGCTTTCCCATATAAATAATTTTTGAGAGCTTTAAGTGACCAGATGATGGCCAGCATTTCTTTTTCGTTAGCTGCATAGTTTTCTTCTGCTTTTGCTAGTGTTCTCGATAGGAATGAAATTGGTTGGTTGTCTTGCGATAGGACTGCTCCTATTGCGTAATTAGACGCGTCCGTTGTCAAGTGAAATTCTTTAGTAAAATCTGGATAGCGAAGAATTATTTCCTTTGAAATAAGACAACTTCGTAGTTTTTGAAAAGCCTTCAATGCTTCGGAGTCAAGAGTAATTGGTTTTTTTGATGACCTGTTTTTGGACACGTGTCCATCTTCCCCCCTTAAAAGAGACGTAAGGGGTTTTGCTAACTTAGCATAACTTTGTATGAATCTTCGGTAGTAGCCGGAGAGTGCAAGAAAAGATCTCAGCTCTTTTAGAGTTTTAGGGCAGGGATAGTTGGCTATCGCTGCGACTTTATTTGGATTTGTTTCGATGCCTTTATCGGAAATTACAAAACCTAGAAATTCGACTTTATTCTTCATGAACTTGCATTTATCTAACTGACATTTCATGTTGGCATCTTGTAAAGTTCGAAAAATTAACTCCAAGTTCCTGTAATGGGATTCATCATCTTTACTAAATATGATGATATCGTCTATGTAAATGAAACATATCTTACCGATATGTTCATGAAGTATGTCATCCAAAGCTCGCTGAAATATAGCGGGCGCGATTTTGTACCTTGGTTGTGTAGGTCAGTTTTTGATTTGGATTGGCGAAGAGGTTTGGAAATTTTTTTAAGAGTTGGTTTAGATTTGTTTTCTGTGTTTCTGACAGGTGGCTTGTTCTTAGTACTATTGTATTTACTGCTTTGAAGATTTGTTCTTTTAAAGGGATTTTTATCTTGTTTTTGATTATCATTAGGTTTTTACTTGGATTTATTTCTGCTCCTAATTCCTTTAAGGTGTCGTTACCTAAAAAAGCATCAAAAGTTTCTAGGTCTTTTAATAAGAAAAATTTCACCTCAACATCTGTTATATTGAACAAGTTGGCATTTTTGTGGTGTGTTACCAGTGTATTGCCTCCTATCGAGACGGCGTGAAAAGGGTTTTTATTTGGAGTGGGGTTTTCTACAAATTTCGGCTTGATGTAATTTCTATTAGATCCAGTGTCAATGAGAATTTTAATTATTTTGCCGTTCCTCAATCTACAAGTAAAGTATGGGAGAGAGGAACTCTTTACTCTAAAATATTTTGTGCAGAGTAGTCATAAAATTCGCAAGTGTCATCTTCATAGTTGTTGTCATATTGGTCTACTTGTTCTACGTATTCTTCTATTGTTTGTTCTACGTCTGCGTGTATCTCGTATTCAGCGACTGCTTGTTCATAATTAGTTGTGGTATCGTAAGTTACTGTCGAAGGTTCTGTTATTTCGTCGTTGTTTGTCTGTATGTTAAAGTTTCTCTGTCGTTTCTGTCCGTCTGGTATAGGACCGGGGGGTCTTTTCCCAGCTTCAAATCGTGGTCTGTTCATGTAGTTGACGAATTTCGTTTGAACGCTGGAATCCACATCCATTGGTTCTGGACGCGGTAGCGGTTTCGGGGCCATTGGCCTAGGTGGTGCAACCTGTTGAGAGGTTGTGACAACAGTGTATTGCCGTGGGTTGGCAATTGGTTGATACCCAGAATTGGTGGTAGTTGTCCGTAGTGTAAGTATTGTCGTGGCTGTTGTTGTCTGAAAGGGATTGGTGGTGGTTGTCTGTTTGAGAGGATGACATTCCGTGGGGCTGGTATGGGTTTACTATTACTGTTTCTAAAATGTGTCGGATGTCCTTTAAAAGTGGCATGTTTCGACCTAAAGGTTTGATTTTCCATTTTTAAGCAGAGATGTAGTGCGGTAGGTAAGTCTGCTGGTTCTTTCATGCATAATAGCCGAGGCAAGTCACCTTGTAGCCCTCGAATGAAAGTGTCTAGAGCTTTGTCTCTGTATAATTTTGTCAACATTGCTTCCCCGTTTCTGTCAATATCCATGCTACTCGTTTTATTTAAAATTAGGGACAAGTGTCTGTATACGTCTTTATGGAAATCTTCCACTGATTGATTCGTACCTTGTACTAATGTAGTCATTTCATATTCTAGGGTTGCTATGTCTCGTTTATCTGCATAATGCAGCGAAAGACATCTACACATGGCATCCCAGTTAAGCGGTACCTTATATGCTTCTAAAGCTTGGTCTGCACTTTTCGTTATCTTGTCTCGGATGGTGTGCAAGATATTATGATATTTGGGCGTACCTTGGTATGAGTTATATGCTTGTAAAACACGCTCTACACTTTTTTTCCATGAGCTAAATTCTTCGGGGTTTCCACTAAACTCACGCAAACCTTTTGCTATGTCGGGTACTCTGTCAAGATCTGTCAAATTTCTTTGATGTTCTGGCGCAATAACATGATCTGGGAGACTTAGAAAATCTTCTACAGGATTGGTATGTTGTCTTAATAATATTGGCAATTGTTCGGCTAATATTTCGCTTATAGCGGCTGTTAGAGCGGCTCTGTTATCTTCGTTCATGGTGGGTCTGTTTTGTTGATGTTCTAAATGCCTATTGTTTTGTCTCTCAATTGAACGTTGTCTTTGTGCTTCGTTCACTTGTTCTATTTCTTCAGGATCTAATATGGGGGGTCGAATTAAGTTATGACGATTGGCCATAAGCGATAAGATGAAATTTAAACGCTATATTTTTCCTTTTTTTTTTTTTTTTTTTTTTTTTTTGTTTTATATTATAAGTTTATAACCAGTGGATGGTTTTTTCCTTCTACATTGGAGGGTCCCTTGGGAATCGCAAAGTTGGAATAAGTTATATCACCGTTGTGATCTTTTTGTTTGATTTATCGCTTTACACTTATTTATGTTATTTACTCTTTTACTATGGACTCTTTTGAGTCTTGTTTACCTTGCAATGATTTGTTTCTTTTCTTATATATTTTTTTTTTAATTTTGCTTTTCGCTTTTAGTTTTATTCATTTGCTTGCGATTTGCTATATTCTATATGGACTCCTTGGAGTCTTGTATTTTTACACTTTGCTTTATGTTTTTAATTTCCGTTTTTGTTTTCTTTTCTTTGTAAAATTTCTTATATCTAGCTTACATTAGCAATGATGTGGCCACCTTTCCTGATGGGACGGGGTTGTTCCTTTTTGCAGCTGCTACTGGGGCTCCGTGATCCATACCTCCTGGAGAGTATTCTGAGAACGTATCTTGCAGAATATGTGGTCCACCGATGCAGTTCTCACAACCTCACCTGTTACACTAGCTAACTTAATGGCTTGGTACAGGTTTATGTTGGCTAACTTAATTGCCGAGATTGTTTGAACTGTTCCTTCAACTGACTAATTTAATAGTCGCGAAGGTTTTGCAAATTTAATTGCTTTGGTCGCACTTGGTCGAATTAACGTCCTTTTGGCTTATTGTTATTTCCCAGTGATTGATTATCACGAGCCTTTATTGGGATAATAACTTGGTTTGAATCGCGCACTTAGAAACTGTTTTGCTCTGTCGATGCACTATTCGCTTTCACGCACTTAGAAACTGTTTTGCTCTATCGTAACGCGATTTGACCGAAAATGTTCTTTGGCGCACTTAGATACGGTTTTGCACTATCGATACGCGAACTTTCCGGTCCCTGCTCGGGCGCCAGTTAATTATTTATTTAAAAATAATAACAAAAATATATTTCATTACGATTCCGATGGAACCGTTCTTTATTGAAATTGAATTAAAGACTAAAGACTAATTCTAAAGCTAGCCCTATATAAAGCTGCGAGTTTCAGCAGCGGCGTTGACAGCGCTGCTTTGGTTGGTGAATTGGGTGCAATGCTTCTTATTCTTGGAATTGCTTGCACCGGCATGTGGCGGATGTATTGGGCAACTTGGCTTGGGTCTTCTTGGAATGTTTGCAGGTGCACTCGTGCAGGAAGTTGGTCAGACGCTGAGTCTGCATTTTGGACTTGTGGGATTTGTTGTTTGGGTTTCGAAATGTTTTGTCTGTTAACTTGTATACCCGTTCCGTTCTCTGGTATTTACATACCAACATTACTTACTTACTCATATATACATACCCAATTAGTATATTTGTTTTCTTTGAATTATACATATTTTATTAAAATTGTTAAATATTTGAGCGGGAAAAAAAGTTTTCCTCGCGCTTTATATATGTGCAGCAGCAGCAGCAGCAGCAACAACAACAACAACACAACAACAACAAAAACAGCAAAATAGCGAGTTGGCGATATTACTATCGACAACGAAAGTCGTGCCGTCGACTAACAAAATAAAAACTCTTCACCTAGAAATCAAAATTAAATAATATTAACTGCCGCAATTGTCGGCCAAAAAATTTTCTACTGCCGCAATTCCGGCCAAATCATATTATATTATATGTTACAAATATATTTTCGCTATCGCTGTTTGTTAATTTGTTAATTGTCACCAATAGTAAAATATTGTTGGCGCCGTTGCTTGCTTGCTTACATATACATACATTCTAGTATACATACATACACACACATATACATTGCTGCTTGCTACTACTGCTATCCTTCTCTTAACGGTCGCGCGCCGATCATACGTTTGCCACCTCATTCCTACTACCGCTGCTGCCCCCTCTCTCCCATATATACACATGTATATGTGTATGTATGTAAGATGGAAAGGGCGATGAGTCGGTGTGATCGGACATCGATATATCGGTGTGAGCAGATATCGATTGGTCGACGTAAAATTATCGAGTAGCCGACGTGAGCAGAAATCGGAGTCGACAGAAGGAACAAGCAGTACGAGAACAGCAGTAGTACGAGCAGAACCGTGATCAGCAGAAAAGCAGAACAGCCGTGCGTGTTGTAGTGCTCAGCAGTGTTAAAATTATCAATAATCAATTAGCTTAAACTTATATTATACTTAAACTTATATTAAAACTTACTATATAACAATAAAACTAAGGCAACTAGCCTTATATTTGGGGGCTCGTCCAAAAATACAACAGAATTAAAAGGCTCGTCCAAAAATACAACAGTATTAAAAGGCTCGTCCAAAAATACAACATAATTAAAAAGCCTAAAAGTGAATTGCAAGCGGTTGTGAAATTCTTGGAAAAAGCACCGTTAGAGCTGTTGTGTGTATATGAGTGGAACAAATTCGAAAAAAACAGAGCAAAAGCAAACCAAGTAGTGCAAGCGAGACAACAATACTCGCTGCGATCGCGCCAGAGGATAGCTGAAGCAAAAGAAGCTGGAAAAAGCGTAAAGATGATGGAGAATAAAGCTGAGAAGAAAGAGAGCAAAACCACACATGCAGAAATGAGTATAATGACCGAAAATAATGAAATGCTGCAGCAGCTAGTACAGTTGTTAACGCTGAAAATCCGAGCTGACGAAATACAAAAAGAAAGCTGGTAGTGGAAAATTTTGCAAAAATTATACCCGAGTTTGATGGAAATAGTATGCAAGTGGTGGCATGGTTTCAAAACTTTGACTTGAACGCAGACGCATACGGACTCAGTGATAAGCAGAAATATGTCGAAGCGCGCGCCAAGATGACTCGTACAGCGGCACTATTTCTGGAGTCAACTGCAGTGTTCGAATATAATACATTGCGAACAAAGTTGATTGAAGAATTTGCTAAGGGAAATGTGTCAAGCGCCGAAATTAATAAGAAATTAGCTGAGCGTGTGAAACACAAAGACGAAAGTTTTCACGATTACCTGCTGCAAATGAAATGTATTGCTGCGCGTGGAGTTATAGACATACAATCAGTGATAAAATACGTTGTGGATGGTTTGAATCTCAAAAGCGACTTTAAATTCACTTTGTACGGATGTTCATCATTTAAAGAATTGAGAGAAAAGTATGAAGTCTATGAGAGTAACCAAACGAATGAGAAAGAAGAGAAACGACAAAATTAGCCAAGCAAAAAGAAATACAGCGCACAGCCTAAAACTGAGAAGAAGCAGCATTGTTTTAACTGTGGCGCAATCGACCACCTTCGAAAAGATTGTCAGAGTGAGGTTAAGTGTTTTCGGTGCAACGAAAACGGGCACATGTCAAGAAACTGCAAGGCTGCACCTAACATGAAAGTTGTCTACGAGGATCGTCGACGACTAAAAAAGCTGCGAATCGCTGACGTTGTGGTAGAGGCGCTAGTGGATACTGGAGCTGACGTCTCAATAATTAAAGAGGCAATGGTCAATAAAATTAGTGGCGTCAAATTACAGCAGAGCGTTTCAACACTACGAGGTCTTGGAAGAGGTATGACTCGCCCTCTGGGTCAATTCAATGCAGAGGTGAAGATCGACGAAATGCAGCTGACACACAGGTTCCTAGTTGTTCCGCAAGATGCCATCGCCTGTGATGCTTTACTGGGATACGACTTCGTGGCAAAGTTTCGAGTGCAGATGACAGCAGCCGGCTACGAGTTTTCTCCCCCTGCTGGGGAGGAAACTGTAGAATCAAATCAGTTAAGTATTCTCAATATTTTAGAAACCAACAATGATATTGAGACCTCTCCGCAATATAAAAAGAGCAGTGGAAACAATGATTGGCAATTTCAATGCGATGAAGAAAACAGCTGAGTGACCAATTCAACTAAGATCGTGCCGGATGCCAACATTGTGCCCTTTCGGCAGGCACCCAGTCGAATTGCTGTTAGCGAAGCTGAAGCGGTAAAACATCAAATCAACGAGTGGCTGGATACAGGCGTAATTCGACAGTCCACATCTAATTTTGCTAGCCGCCTAGTTGTTGTCAAAAAGAAGGATGGAAGCAACCGCATTTGTGTCGACTATCGCCAGTTAAACAAAATGGTTCTCAAAGACTGCTTCCCAGTACCGGTGATTGACGACGTGTTGGAGAAACTGCAGAAGGCCAAGTTTTTCACCGTTATGGATTTGGAAAATGGGTTTTTCCACGTGTCGGTGGAAGAAAACAGCAAGAGGTTCACAGCTTTTATTACGAAGGAAGGCCTTTTCGAGTTCAACCAAGCACCATTTGGATTTCGTAATTCGCCAGCGATTTTTATTCGATTTGTCAACCACGTTTTCCAAAAGCTGATAAACGAAGATGTTTTAGAAATTTATATGGATGTCATAATCATACATGCAGTCACAGCAGACGAATGCCTGAGGAAAATGGAGCGCGTGTTAAGCAAGTCAGCAGAGTTTGGGCTGAAAATTAAATGGAAAAAGTGTCATTTTCTCCAGACGAAAATCCATTTTCTCGGCCATATAATTGAAGACGGGAAAATCAAGCCAGGAATAGAGAAGACGAAAGCTATCGGAAAATTTCCAGCACCACAGAATATTAAAGTCCTGCAGTTTTTCTTGGGTCTCACTGGATTTTTTCGGAAGTTCATACGAGGATATTCGTAGATAGCAAAGCCGTTAACAGATCTTTTACGGAAGGATGAGAGTTTCCGAATGGGATCTGCTGAGTTACAGTCGCTGGAAAGGTTGAAAGACGCACTAACCTCGGAGCCAGTATTAAGAATCTATGATAGAGATGCCAGCACAGAGCTCCACACAGATGCCTCGAAAGATGGGTTTGGTGCCACATTGCTGCAGTGGTACGATGATCAACTGTATCATGTCTGCTACTGGAGTAAGAAGACTACAGAAGCCGAGTCGAGAAAGCACAGTTATATATTGGAGGCAAAGGCCGTTTATTTGGCGCTTTAAAAGTTTCGCCAGTACCTGTTGGGTATTTCATTCAAGTTGATTATCGACTGCGCCGCCTTCAAGCAAGAAGCAGGATGTGCCTCGCGACGTGGCAGAATGGGTGGTGTACATGGAGCAGTTCGATTTCGAAGTAGAACATTGGCCTGGAAATCGATTGAAACACGTCGATTGTTTAAGTCGCTACCCACCCCAAATAATGGTTATTTCGACTGAAATTTCTGCCAGACTGAAGAAAGCACAGGAAGGTGATGCCATGGTAAAAGCGATTTTGGAGATCTTGTCCAGCCGCCCATATGAAGACTTCAAAATTAAGGGATGCCTATTGTACAAAGCTGTCGAAGGAACGGATGTGCTGGTGGTCCCAAAAGTTATGGAAAAGGAGATCATAACAGAAGCACACAAAGCTGGCCATTTCGGTACCCAGAAGACTATGCATTCCATACAACAAAACTATTGGATTCCACATTTGGAGGGAAAGGTATCCAAGGTCATCAGTAACTGCGTCAAATGCATCATATACAACAAAAAATTAGGCAAGAAGGAGGGATTTCTTTATAAGATCGACAAAGGAGCGGAACCGTTGTATACCGTACATGTTGACCATCTGGGAGTAATGGATGCAACGACCAAGCAGTATAAACACATTTTTGCAATTGTGGATGGCTTCACAAAATTTGTCTGGTAGTATCCAACTAAAACCACGAGCAGTGAGGAAGCTCTGCAGAAGCTGAGGAATTGGTCCGACGTTTTCGGAGATCCTTGCCGAATCATTAGCGATCGTGGATCGGCATTTACTTCAGCTGCATTTGAGTCGTATGTAAAGGAGAATGGAATCGAACACATTTGGAGCACCACCGGAGTCCCAAGAGGAAACGGCCAAGTCGAACGCGTTAATCGCTCAATTTTGGCCATAATCTCAAAGCTGTCTGCAGATAAGCCCGACAAATGGTTTAAGTTTGTACCAAAGGTGCAGCGAGTCATCAATGGTACCACACACAAGTCGACGAAGCGCTCACCATTCGAGCTTATGTTTGGCGTTAAGATGAGAAATGATGCCGATTGCAGAATTCTACAGATGCTAGATGACGAAATGTACAACAGTTTCGACGAGGAGCGACGGAAGACTCGGCAAGAAGCGAAAGATGAAATACAGCATGCACAGGATAACTACAAAAAAGCGTTCGATAAAAACAGGAAGAACGAACATGGCTATAAGCTTGGAGATCTCGTTGCCATTCGCCGTACGCAGTTCGTGGCTGGTAGGAAGCTAGCTAGCGAATATCTGGGACCATATGAGGTCACGAAAATAAAGCGTAGCGGGCGATATGAGGTGCGTAAAGTTGGTAACACAGAAGGGCCTATTAATACCGCTACAAGCGTCGACAACATGAAGCTATGGCGTTATGCTGAGGTCAACGAAGAAGCCTGGTCATCAGAGGCTGATGACTGAATCAGGGTGGCCGAATGTAAGATGGAAAGGACGATGAGTCGGTGTGAACGGACATCGATATATCGGTGTGAGCAGATATCGATTGGTCGACGTAAAAGTATCTGCGTGAGCAGATTTACATACCAACATTACTTACATGAACTTTGTCTGGAATCGGGAAATTTTTTACTGCTTCAATACCTTTCTCATCCGCCTGAATACCTTCCTTTGTTATCAAAAATACTAGATATTTTATGCTTGATCTTAAAAATTCGCATTTATCTATCCTTAATTCTAACCTATTTTGAACCAGCCTATGTACCACTTCTTGCAACGTATCTAAATGCTCTTCCATATTTTTGCTCGCAATCATGATGTCATCCATATATATTATTACTTTATCTTGCCTGATTAGGTCATCGAAAATTTTATTCATAAAACGTTGAAACACTGCTGAAGCGTTTTTAATCCCCATGGGCATCCTTTTATATTCAAATTGTCCTAACGGAGTGACAAATGATGTGTATTTGATTGACGTTTCTTCCACGTAAACATGGAAGTAACCATTTTTTAAATCTAACTTTGTGAAGATTGCTTTGTTTACTAATTTGTCTAGCAAGTCATCAATTAAAGGTAGTGGATAGTTGTCCTTTATTAGTACTTTGTTTAGTTTCCGAAAATCTATACATAAACGTAAATCTCCTGTCTTCTTTTTAACTAATACAATTGGCGAGGCAAACTGTGAGTCACTCGGTCTTATTATATCATTTTCTATATACTCATCTAACATCTTGAGAAGTTTTTCTTTTTCAGTGTATGACAATCGTCTGGGCGAACAACTGAAAGGCTTATCATCGCTTAACAATATTTTCATTTCGCACCTAATTATTGGAACATCTGGCCTTTTAGTTTTTACATATGTGTCCTCGAACATCTTTACAAATTGACAACGTGTCTTAAAATCTATATCTTCTCCATAATTATAAACTTGTTCTTGATCTTCTACAATCTGAATATTGAACATGTCTTTGTCAAAACTATCTACCAATTCCGGCCCATCACATTGTTTTATGTGCAGTTTATCGCAATCTTGTTGTCTAATTATATTTTGCCTGTTTTCTGTTGAAAAGTCTTTTTCGCTCTTAACTATTTTCTTATCCGTAGAGACTCCTGGATGCCTTTTTACGATTTCTGCTTCAGCTAATAATTTCATAACAGCTTTTTCATTTGAATTATCGTCCTCAATAAATTGATCGTCTAACTGCTGTGATTTGGCGTCAATATCATTTAACAGTTGTGATTCACTATCATTGTCTCTTAACAGTTGTGATTTGGCATAATTATCTCCTAACAGTTGTGATTTATCATAAACATTTCCTAACAGCTGTGATTCATCGTACAATCTGTTATCGTTAACAGGGTGTGTCTCTAACAGTTGTTGCTTAACAGTCGCAGTCTGTCCCCTAAAAGTTTCGCTGCTTAACACCGGACAGTTAACAGTTTCTGCTTTTAACAGTGGCTGTAGACTAGACTCATATCTTACAGTGTGGGTAGAGGTTTCTGTTTTCCGTTGACTAACCATATGTGATTGTTCGGAAAACTTTGCGTTATCTTTCTTTTTTATGGCATCGAAATCTTTTAGGGCCTCTAAATTGAAATTTATGCCGCATGTATGCATGAAGTCCCTACCTAACACTGCTTCATAACTCATAGACTCATCGTCGACTATTAGTAAATCAAAATTAAATTTTATTTTTCTTTTCGTTACAAAACAAGATACTATTCCAAATGTATTTAATTTGCTTTTATTGATTCCAACATAGAGATTATTGACCGGTTTATCCAGTGGTATATTCAATGGAAATGATGATTTCTTCAGAAATGAAATAGGGCTTCCTGAGTCTATGAGGCATTCTGCAGTAATAAACAAATTAGGTTGGCTTGAAAAATAAATATTAAAATGTCTTACATAATTGTTGTTGAGCCCGGTGTGTTTACGTTGAGTACACCAACACCCTTCTTCTTCTTCTTGCATTCCGCTATGAAATGACCCATCTCTCCGCACGCATAGCATGATCCCGGCTCCCTCTTCGGCTTGCGGCACTCCTTGGCAAGATGACCTCTGGAATTACAGTTGTGGCATCGCCTGTTGTTATCCTCCTCCGTCGTCTTGGTGCCTCCCATTCCATCGTACTTCGGAAGACATATGTGCGCAAAGGCTTGTAACATTTGTTCTGGATCTCCGAATCTCTGAATACGCGCTTGGTTACGTAAGTTCAGCGACGGTATTCCTTCGATGATCTGTTCCAAGAGCTCATCGTTGTCCAATTTGATCGATTGCGCTAAAACGATCTTTTCCTCGAAATACACTGTAAAACGCTCATTTTGTTGCCATTTACGCTGCTCAAACTTTCGTCGTAGCTCCGCCTTCGAAGCTCCAGTGCCGAATGCTAATATCAATTGGTCGCACAGTGTTTGGAAAGGCTCACGCAAGCGAGTCGGGTTTGCATGGAGCCAGTGCTGAGCATTTCCTTTTAATTTTATGGCTAATAGCATACGAAGCGACTCCTCATCAAGCTTGCACATGGCTGCAACGCTTTTGAGTTGGCTTACCCAAATGCGCGCACATGACTTCCCTTCGAACTCCAGCGTAACCTCCTTTGCGAGTGCGAGCGAGACAGCTGATCCACTTCTTATTTCGTTTAGCTCATTTTTTTCTTCTCTAGCACTGCCCGTTACGTTTTTAGTGTTGCCCATAGCTTGATATACAGAATCGCTGTTTTTGTTGTTGTCGTTGTTGTCGCCTAACTTTGCGATTTCTGACGCCGACCGTTGCGCAGCTGTGCACAAATCGAGCACGTGTGTGGCGTCGTTGTTGTATGTTTCGATCCCGTTACCGTTGTTCTTGTTGTTGCCGTCGCGCCGAAATTCGCGACTACTGGCGCCGACTGCTGTGCAGCTGCGCGCACAAACTGTGTGGCGCCGTTGTTGTATGTGTCGATCCCGTTACCGTTGTTCTTGTTGTTGCCGTCGCTGAGATTCGCGACTACTGGCGCCGACTGCTGTGCAGCTGTGCGCACAAACTGTGTGGCGCCGTTGTTGTTGTCTATTTTTCTGTTGTACTTATAGACAATTGATGCGCAACTGTGTTATTCTGAGCATTTTGCAATTCCTCTTTGCTCAATCGTAATTCTTCCTGTAGCTTCTGAATCGTGTCTAGCAATTCCTGGTGGACACTCTCTCCTGGGCTAGAACCTTCGCGATCATTTTGATTCTGCTCATAGCGCTCATTGTTGTTGGACGATCTACTTTCCTGGCCAGGCAGAACACTTGCAACGCTTAAAAAATCGTCGCTTCCCGATTGCATCTCCTCAAACATCTCCGGCGAGGCATCGAGCAATCGCGATATCAACTCTGCCTTACTGCCTGTCGTGGGCAAACCCAGCGCCGTCAGCCACTTCTTCAGTTGTGCCGTGGTGTACTTCTCGAATGTAGGTGTGTTCATTTTTTTTTTTTTTTTTTTTGATTTGTCGATCCCACTTCTGAAAATTGTGGTAGTCCCGCGCACACAATAAAACAATCTCGATGCAGTTCAAACGTCCGATTTATTTCACTGCTTCATCAAGACTGAACAGCGTAACTCAATTCTGTATAACATAGAATGTGACATATTGAGAGAATCGATGCAGAGAGCCAATATCGAGAGAGAGAGTTCGGATAGCTGAGAGAGCGTTGAGTAAATATGTATGTGTGTATGTATATGTAGGCACACGTCCTACTACAATACATACATTGCTGCTTGCTACTACTGCTATCCTTCTCTTAACGGTCGCGCGTCGATCATACGTTTGCCACCTCATTCCTACTACCGCTGCTGCCCCCTCTCTCCCATATATACACATGTATATGTGTATGTATGTGTCTCTATTGAGTGTCTTCGTTGCATATATTCGTATGTACATGTGTATGTACAAATTATTTGAATCAATAAAATGATTTTACTTTAACCAAGAGTTTGATTAAATTAATAACACCTGAAATCCAATAACTTGAAATGAAAGGCGGAGTATTTCTTATTACTGTTTATTACAGGGCCGATGTGCCTCTGTTCGAATAAAGAAATGAACTAAAACATAAATTCAAACAAGACAATCCCGCAACTTATGATTACGAGATCGTTTCATAGCGGCCACGCAAATATGTCGTGGTTGCCGGCTATGCAACGACATCCGGTCAAATGCTTATTCAGCTATTTGGCCAGTGTCGTATTCGGTCAGCGAACTCAGACCGTTTGTTTGTCTTAACTACTCCCCCCCTCGAGGTTAAGGCCGCCCTCGGCCGACCCTATCTCCGCAACGACGTCCCTCAGCAGCTTTGCAGACCTTCTCGCGGTGATGATGTGCCGACAGGTGAGGCCGACACAGATGAGCGCGCAACATACAGCCGCCACGGAGAACGCCACGTTGTAGGTGCGATGCGTTCCTGCTTCTTCCTTGAATTTCTCGATTTCCTCCAGGTTTCGTTCATTCATTTAATCGGTGAAGGAACGGGAGGCTCAGAATGTCTTGGCTGGCGGTGATATTCAAGATAGGGAAGTTGGCGATCCCAGGGACTCTACTCTGGGCGTTGTTGTGGTTGATGAATAGAGTCCCGTTGATTCTGGCTCTGTCGTTGAAGGTGATGAGGTGCGTGCCTAGCACTCTGATCTCGGTACCGTTGTCGACTTGAATCATTGCTGGATTATCGTTGACTATGATAATCCCTCGTCTACCTCGGTGATCGCCTCCAGGTCGCTAGGCTGGATCTCGCAATGTGCCGTGCCCCCTGCGTGTATTTCCCTTGCGCATGAGGTCTCTGTCGCCAAGCGACAAAATGTGGCCCCCGGCGAGACGGTGCAGCTCTGAAGATTATGAGTTTCTCCATCACAATCGGCTATGACGTTGTCCGGCATTCTCAGAATGAAGTTTTTATGGGCGACAGGGTAAATAGTTATTTTTCTACAGGA
Organism: Drosophila albomicans; assembly: GCF_009650485.2. NCBI lineage: Eukaryota > Metazoa > Arthropoda > Insecta > Diptera > Drosophilidae > Drosophila > Drosophila albomicans. The sequence goes on from NW_026263582.1 coordinate 25,551, forward strand.
AAATTTGACTTTGGGGAATTTAATAATAAAGTGCAATGAGTTAGGGGACTGAAGAACTTTTACGGACGAGACAGACATAAGGTCACCTATCGGGGTGTTGGTGGGTTCCTCTAACCAAATTGATTTCAAGTCTGCGTGATCCAAAATGTTAGGGCTAACTATGTTAGCTTTAGCAAGTGAAATAGCCAACATTAAATTCTGCAACTCCATCGACAACATTCTATTTCTAGCCAACAAAGTTTCATACAGGTGACTTGTATCGATTTGTGAATTTTGAGTTACTTTTAAAATTTTGTTGACCGTGGAGGTTAGTTTATTAATTTGGTCTTGAACTCTAGTGTTTATTTCTATTTGTCTATTGTTGGAATTTATCAGTTGCATCTCCGTGAACCTAGTCCTTTCTAAATCACCTGCATCAGGTGTACCTGCCACAACCTTTAGTATGGACCCTAGGAAGTCTATGCTTCTCGCGACCCTGTGGTGCGTACCCAAGGCCTCTAGCAAGTCCTGCAGATGCACTGTATCTACGACCAGGAGCTTCTTCATGTGAGACTGTGGAAAAACGTCAATGAGCTTGACTGTCTCTTCTACAACTCGTTCGTACTCCGACAGGTTCGCGGAATGTTTTACATAAGCATACTCTTCCCAAACCAGGACTTGCCCATCTATGATGGGGATGTACTTGGCGTGCGAGTAGTCGGTGATGTGCGCCGAAGCCAGCGACAAAGAAAAGACAAGTATGATTTCAAACCTGTAGGGTGAAATGTGTGTTTTATTTTTACTTTAGTTTTTTTATTAGAGAGGTTACCCAGCACCAAATGGAAGATTGATAGAAACTTATGCCAAGGTGGCTAAACATAAATGCGCCTAGTGGCTGACGAAACTATTACTAACTAATACTAGCGTGCCTAGTGGCCAAAAAAGTAGGTGCCTAGTGGCTTAAAAAATATAAATGCCTAGTGGCTAAAAAAAGGAGAAGAAAGGGGGTCATTATATGTTGTCTTTATGGACCACCCTCCCCTTAATTAGGACCGTGGTCCCCAGGTCCGCTTCTACCGCTCTTTCTTCGCACAAAGGCGTCAGCTTGTTTCCCAGCCTTCTGTTGGACTTAACTAATACTTTCTCGCCAACTTCAAAGACTCTATTCTGCCGCGACGCATTCTCTCTGCTTCTTAGCGCGTTTTGAGCGTTTCTTATTTTGCTTTGGATCTGATCTTGCGGTTCGTCTGAACGTGCCTGAACGACATCGACCGGCCTTCTGTTGGTAACAGAGTGTATTGACTTATTGTACTCCGTTGCCGCCAACAAAATGACTTCTACTGCGTCACTTATTTTCCTGTCGATTTTTAGACACCTAGCAAGCTCTAGCAAGGTACTATGAAATCGCTCTACCTGCCCATTCGAAACACTGTGCAACGGTGGAGCATTCGCAATGTTGACTCCAAAACTGTTGGTCAGCATTGTTGAGATTGTCTGTGAGTTCAATGAGGGTTCATTGTCACAGTAGATTGTCTTAGCCTTTGGGAAGAAATTCATCAATTGAAGAATTGCTGGCTTCAGATCTTCTATGGTTCTCGACGGGATGGGCTGAACTACAGCGAACTTGGAGAACTTGTCGACGCAAGTGAGGAAGAATTTCTTATCAGTGGAAAAGATGTCTATGTGTAACATCTCCCCCGTATGTGAAGGGATTGGTGTTTCGCCTAATTCCTGTTTCTTTGGGTGTCTGTCGTACTTGGCTCTGCGACACACCTTACAATTCAATGTTATCTCGTTCGCGAGCTTTGTCATTTTGGGGAAATAATAGTCTGTTAAGACCTGCTTGACGTTCTCTTGTGCAGCCCTGTGGGCGCGATTATGTTCGTCCGTCAAGATTTCCCTTCTCTCATTGATGTCGAAGATGTCGGCGACTATCTTCTTACAATGTTGGAATTTAGTTGCTGGGAACGTTCGAACCAGTTCATCTTGAATCTGGGCGAGGGTGTGGAGGTCGCAATGGATCGCGTTGACCACTTTGGGGTTAACTGCAACCTTAATTTCCCTAAATAAAGATTCCCCTGTCAACGAAATGAAGAGTATGCCGAGTTTTTTCTCGGAACAATATGACTCTCCTAGTTAAAGGGTACCTTGCCTCCTCAATCACGATCTGATTCCTAAAGCAATTTATTGGCTTATCGGTGGTCTCGATGGTGTAAGTGGCGGAAGCTTCGCTATGTATCGTAGCGACATCAGAGCTTGGAGTGTTGTCTACAAGGGAATTCACGTTTTGCCGTGACAATGCATCAGCTACGTGGTTTTCTTTCCCGGGTTTGTAGAATAATCGGGCGCCGGTCTCGTCGATCCGGGCTTTCCAACGCTTTATCTTTGCATTGGGGTTACCCTCGGAAACTGCAAAGGTCAGAGGTTGGTGGTCTGTGAAGATATTGATTTCTCTTGCTCCGTAAATGTATTGACGAAGCTTTGCTAACGCCCATACAATTGCTAGGAGTTCACGCTCGTTAGTAGCGTAGTTCGCCTCTCTGTCTTTGAGAGTTCTAGAAATCATTGTGATTGGACGGCCCTTCTGTGATAGGACTGCCCCAATACCGTATGCCGAGGCGTCGGTGGTCAGATCGAATGGCTGTTTGTAATCGGGGTACATTAGCATGACCTCTTCCGACGCCAGAATATTTCTCAGTTTTTCAAAAGCGTTGCGCTGTTTTTCATTGAAGAACACAGGAATATTCTTTGATTTGTACTTGCTGACTGTGCCGTTTTCACCTTTTAAGATGTCGGACACCGGCTTTGCGATGGCAGCAAAGTCTTTTACGAAGCACCTATAGTAGCTGGCCAAACCTAAGAAGGATCTAACCTCGTACAGGTTTTTTGGCTCAGGGTAATGCTGGATGGCCCTTACTTTCTCGGGGGTCAGTCCTAGCTCCCTGATCGGTGACTATAAAACCAAGGTATTCTACGCTTGTTTTTGAAAAACTTAGATTTCTCTTTAGCAACCCTCATGTTTGCTTCACTTAACCTTTTCAAAATCACGTCAACGTGTTTACATGATCGCTTTAGTTTTTTGAGAAGATTATGACGTCATCTACGTAGACGTAGCATGTCTTGCAATCTCTTCACGGAGCACATCGTCGATGGCTCTTTGGAAGATGCTCCCGCGTTCTTTAGACCGAACGGAGCCAACAAAACTCGTACTTGCCTCCATTTACAGAAAACGAGGTCTTCTCGCGATCACGTTCCGCCAGAGTTATCTGGTGGTAGCCTGACTTCAGGTCTAGTGTCGTGAAATATTTCGCTTGTCCGAGGTTCGCCAATATCATTGATATGTTTGGCATTGGGTATTTATCTGCAATGGTTTTGTGAGTTCAATTTTCTGAAATCTATTACCATGCG
>NW_026263583.1:0-31648 GCF_009650485.2 Drosophila albomicans
GATTGGTGGTAGTTGTCCGTATGTGTAAAGTATTTGTCGTGGCTGTTGTTGTCTGAAAGGGATGGTGGTGTTGTTGTTTGAGAGGATGAATTTCCGTGGGGGTGGTATGGGTTTACTATTATGTTTTAATGTGTCGGATGTCCTTTTAAGTGGCATGTTTGACCGAAAAGGTTTGATTTTCCATTTAAGCAGAGAGATGTTGCGGTAGGTAGTATGCTGGTTTCTTCAATGCTAATGGGAGGCAAGTCACTTGTAGCCTCGAATGATAAGTTGTTAAGAGTTTGTCTTGTATAATTTTGCTCAACATTGCTTCCCGTTTCTGTCATATCTGCTACTCGTTTTATTTAAGGATTAGGCGAAAGTGTCTGTATAAAACTTTATTGGAAAATCTTCCACTGATTTGATTCGTATTCAGTTGTATAAGTGTAGTCATTTCATAATACTAGGTTGACTATGTCTCGTTATTGCATAATGCAGGAAAGAGACCATGTACACATGGCTCCAGTTAAAGCGAGTACTATGATGTCTTCTATAGTTGGTCTGCATTTTCGTTATTTTTGTCTGGATGGTGTGCAAGATATTATGTATATTTGGGCGTACTTGGTATGAGTTATATGCTTGTAAACTCGCTCTTCAAACTTTTTTTCATGACTACATAAATTTTTCGGGGTTTCCACAAAATCACGCAAAACTTGTTGCTATGTCGGGTTAAATCTGTAGATTGTTAATTTCTTTGATGTTCTGGCGCAATACTGATAGTGGGAGCCTTAGAAAATTTCTACAGGATTGGTTGCTTGTTTATAATTTGGCAATTGTTGGCTAAATTTTTAGTTATAGGGCTGTTAGAGCGGATCTGTTATCTTCGTTCATGGTGGGTTGTTTTGTTAGATGTTTCTAATGCTTTGTTTTGTCTCTCAAATTGAACGGGGTGTGTTTGTGCTGCGTGGGTGGGGGAGTGTGTGGCTGGGAGAGGGTGGAGGGTGAGGGATTGGGCATAAGCGGGAAGAGATGAAATTTAGAGATATATTTTTCCTTGTTTTTTTTTGGTTTTGTTTTTTTTGTTTTGGTTATAACCAGTGGATGGTTTTTTTCCTTTCTACATTGGAGGTTCCCTTTGGGATCGCAAAAGTTGTCGCAAAGTTGAATAAGTTTATTCACGGTTGTATCTTTATGTTATTTACTCTTTTTACCTATGCGCAATACTCTTTTGAGTCTTGTTTACCTTTGCAAATGATTTATTTAATATATAATTATATTTTTTTTTTTAATTTTGCTTTGTTCGCTTTTAGTTTTAATGCATTTGCTTGCGTATTTGCTATATTCTATATATGATCCTGCTTGGAGTCTTGTATTTTACACTTTGCTTATGTTTTTAATTTCCGATTTTTGTTTCTTTTCTTTGTACACCATACTTCTTATATTTCTAGCTTATACATTAGCATGATTGGGCCACGGCTTCCTGTATTGGGACGCGGGTTGTTCTTTTTGGCATGCTGCTACTGGGGCTGCACGTGTCCCTGAAACAATACCCAGCCCCGGTGCTCCTCGCCTGGAGCTGTATGTCTGAAGAACGTATTTGCAGAATATCGTGGTCCACGGTATGCCATGTTATCTCACAACCAGGGTCACCTTTACACTAGGTACGTCATGGCCTTTGGATTAGCAGGGTCTGATTGGCTTAACCTTATTTGCCGATGCATTGTTTGAACTGGGTTCAATCAATCTGACTCACTTAATAGCTCGCTCTTCTTTGAAGTGTTTGCAAATTTTACTTGCTTTGGTCCGCTCTGTGGACTTGAAGTCCTTTTGCTTATTGTTATTTCCAGTGATTGATCTTATCACGAGCCTTTATTGGGATACTGATAACTTGGGTTTGCAATAGCGACTTAGATTAACTTCGTGCGGGTCTTTTGCCTCTGGTCGATGCATCGTTCTCGCTATTCCACGCCACTAGAACTGTCTTGGCTAGCTATCATAACGCGATTTGACCGAAATGTTTCATTGGCGTAGTGCTTAGATACGCCCAGCTATCTCTGCATCTATCGATAACCGCCGAAACATTTCCCGTGTCCCCTGCTCGGGCCGCCCAGTTACACTTACTTGGTCATTCTAAAAAATAAACAAAAATTTTTACATTGAGGCGACTCCCGATGGAACCAGTTCTTCATGAAATTGAACTTAAAGACTAAGACTATCTAAGCCTGAGCCCCTAATATAAAGACTGCGAGTTCTCAGCAGCGCGTTGACAGGCTGCTTTGGTTGGTGAACTTGGTGCAAATGCTTCTTAATTCTTAACGGAATGGGAATTGCAACCGAGCTAGGCTGTGGGGGATGTATTGAGCGGCCAACTTGGCTGGGTCTTGCTGGAACGTTTGCAGGTGACACTTCGTGCAGGAAGGTTGGTCAGATAAGCGCCTATACGGCACTGTAGTGGATGATAGGTAGCTGTGTCGGATTTGTTGGTTTGGGGTTTCGCAATGTTTTTGTCTTGGTCCTTGTTATACCTGCTTCCGTCTGTCAGTCTGGTATTTACATACCAACATTAGCATACCTTACGTCATGAGTATTACGTTGCGTCAAATTCTATAGTATCATTTTATGTCTATCTTTGCAAATTAATCTCATAATGTTTATAGACAAAGGTATGTTAATTTATATGAGCGGGACGGAAAAAAAGTTTACTGGACCATCGCAGCTTATTATATGTGTCAGCGAATCATGCAGACACGCAGCACAACAACAAACACAAACTTAACAAAGACAAATCGGGAGACAGCAAAATAAAACCGATTTGGCGAGGATTCACTAATCGAAACGAATCATCTGGGGCCGAAACGTCGACCTAAACAAGAACATGAGAGGAAGATGTTCCTCACCATATCGAAATGCAAAATTAAAATAATATTACACGCTGGGCAATTGTACGGCAAAAAATTTTAGCTAGCTCGCCGCTAGCATTCACGATCAAATGCATATCCTCTACATATCTTAATTAATGATTCTGAGGTCAACATTATAATTTTCAGCTCTATCGGTTTGTTAGTATCGATAATGTTGACCCAAAGCTAGGAAATGATATTTTAGGCACGGCCGAGTTGTGTGCTTTGCTTATTCACATGTATGACATAAGACGATCTATACGTTGGGCTGTGGCTATGAGTGAGGGCATGCGTCAGACACACATGACATTGCTGCTTGCTGACCAAAACGGCTCATTATTCTCTCTAACGGCATCCGCACGATCGGATGGCGCTCAGGATCGTTGCCACGACACGCGATGGTTCCTACCTACGACTAGAGCTGCTGCCCCCTCTCTCCGCATAAGCTTAACACATGTCAGTATGTGTATTGTATGTAAGATGTGAAAGGGTGAGATGAGTCAGTGCTGGATTGCGAGCGTGAGATGGCTGATAGGACCAAGGAATACGTTCGAGTGGGCCGAGGGGTAAATTACATCGAGAGTAGATGCGACTTGTGAGGGCAGAATCGCGTGAAAGTCCGAAAGACAAAGGGGAACAGACGCATAGCGCGACACCATCGTAGTGAACGAGCGAGGTAGACCGAAGTGATCATAGCAAGACAAGGAGCAGAACAGAACGGTGGACGTGTTGTAGTGTGCACAGATTCTAAAAGCCAGTGTTACAAAAAAAAGTATTAATAAAGTACAATTAGCTTAAACTATATATAACCCTTCAAACTTATACTCAAAACTTAACTATACTAACAATAATAAGGACATAGCCTTATATTTGGAGGGCTCGTCCAACATACAACAGAAATTAAAAAGGCCGTTCAAAAATAGCCCACAGTATTAAAGGCTCGTAAAATACAACCATATATTAAAAAAGCCCTAAAAGTGATTGCAAGCGGTTGTGAAAGTCTTGGAACAAAAGCACCGTTAGAGCTGTTAGTGTGTCATAGATGAGCTGGATACAAAAATTCGAAAAGAAGACAGAGCAAAAGCAAAGCCAAGTAGTGCAAGCGAACAACAATACTACGCTGCGAATCGGCCAGGAGGTCACAGACATGGAACAGGAAAAAGAGCTCGGAAAAAGCCGTAAGTGTACAATGGAGAACTTACTTAAGCTGAGAAGAAAAGATGTGCAAAAACCACATGGCAGAAATGAGTATATGAACCGAAATAAGTAAATGCTGCAGCAGCTAGTACAGTGTATACGAATGATATAATTTTCCGTTAAGATGAGAATACAAAGCAAGCCTGGATAGAGTGAATAAATTATTTGAGCAAAATATCACGAAGAGATGATAAGGAAATAGTATGCACCAAGTGGGTGGCATTGGTTTACAAACCTTTGACTTCACGCAGACGCATCCGGACTCAGTGAAAGCAGAAACTATAGCTCGAAGCGCGCGCCCAAGATGCTCGTCAGCGGAAACTACATTTCTGGAGTACACTTGCAAGTGCTCGAATACTACATGACATTGCGTTATCGAAGTTGATTGACCATGATTGGGTAGCATAAGGATAACAATGTGTCAAGCGCCGAAAATTAATAAAATAATTAGACTGATCGTGTGAACACACAAGACGTAAGAGTTTTCACGATTACCTGCTGTCAAATGAATTTTTTTATTGCTGCGTTCCGTAGGAGTTAATACGACCATACAATCAAGTGATATCACGTTGTGGATGGATTTGAATCTCAAAGCGACTTGTAAATTCAACTTGAAGTGTACGGCACTAGTTACTTTTCATTTTTCAAGAGATTTGTTAGAGGAAAGTATGACATGTCCCATTGAGAGTAACTCAACGAATACGCGAAAGAAGGAAACGACAACACGAAGCAGCAATACAGCGCACAGCCTAAAACTGAGAAAGCAAGCAGCATGTTAACTGTGGCGGCAATGGACACTTCGAAAAGATGAAAGAGTGAGGTTAAGTTCGCTTATCTTGGATAGAGAACGAAAACGGGCACACCTGTCAGAACTGCAGGCTACTAAAAATGAAGTTTGTAATAGCGAGGATCGTCGACTAAAAAGCTGCGATTTCGCTGAGTCTTGAGTAGCGGCGCTAGTCGAGATACTGGAGCTCGATAAGTCTCAATATTAAAGAGGCAATGGTAATAAAATTAGGGCGTCAAATACTAAAAGCAGAGGAAGTTATTCACACCTACGAGGATCTTTGGAGAAGATATAACTCGCCTCTGGGTTTATTCAATGCAGAGGTGAAGATCGACGAAATGACGCCTGCACACAGGTTGGCTTCTACTTTGTCTCGCGAGCATCATGCCTGTGATGCTTTTACTAGGGACTAACGAACATTCGTGGCAAAGTCTTCGTAGTTGCAAGAATTTAGAAGCAGCCGGCTAACGGTCTTCTCCCCTGCTGGGAGGAAACAGTAAGAACTCAAATTACTATACAAGTATTCTCAATATATCTATAGAACAAAGAAATGATATTGAGACCAAGGTCTCCGCATAAAAAAGGGCAGTGGAACATGATTGGGCCATTTCACAAATGCGATGAAGGGACACAGCTGAGGACATTCACTAAGATCGTGGCCGGATGAACAACTATTGTGACGCCCTTTCGGCAGCACAGCCCAGTCGAATTGATCTGTTAGGAGCTGAAGGCGTAAAACATCAAATAAACGATGGCTGGATAAAGGCGGTATTGAGATCACGATCTAATTTGCTAGCCGCAGCCTGTTGTTGTAAAAAGAAGGATGGAACGAACCGCATTTGTTGTCGACTAAATCGCCAGTTAAACAAATGGTTCTCCAAAGACTGCTATCCCCAGTACGTATTGACGACGTGTTTGGAGAAACCGCCAGAAGGCTCAGTCTTTATAGATAATATTAAGAATTTGAAAAATGGCTTTTTCCACGGTCGTGGATAGAAAACGCAAGAGTTCAAAGCTTTTATTACTGTAGGAAGGCTTTTCGAGTTCAAACCAGACCATTTGGTTTCGTAATTCGCCAGCGAATTTTTATTCAGGAGTTTGTTACTACGTTTCCAAAAGCTGATAAATCGAAGACTGGGTTTATGTAAATTTATATGGTGTCATAACATACATGCAGTCAACAGCAGAGATATGCCTGAGGAAATGGGAGCGCGTGTTAAGCCAAGTCAGCGAGTTTGGGCTGAAAAATATAAATGGAAAAGGTGTCATTTTTCTCCAGACGAATAATCCATTTTCCTGATATATATAAGTAACCCACAGGTGGCGAAATTTTATAACGCTAGGATAGGAGAATGACGAAAGCATGGTTAATAATTTCAGCGACCAAACGAGAATAGTTAAGTCCTGCAGTATTTCTATTGGGTCTCCCTGGAGTGTTTTTCGGTAGTTCATACGAGATATTCGTAGACTAGCAGCACGTTAAAAGATCTTTTAGCGGAAGGATTGAGAGTTTCGATGGGATTGCTGAGTTTACAGTCGTGGAAAGTTTGAAAGACGCACTATCCTCGGAGCACAGTATTAAGAATCTATGAATAGAGATGCCAGCCAGAGCTCCACCAGATGCATGAAAGACTGGGTTTGGTGGCCACATCTGCCTGCAGTGTACGATGATCAACTGTATCATGGTTTCTGCTACTGAGTACAGATGGACTAAGAACGGGAGTCGAGACAAGCACCAGTTATATATTGAGGCAATAAGGCCGTTTATTGGCCGCCTTTAAAAAGTTTGCCATGTCATGTGGTATTTCATATCAAGTTGGATTAATCGACTGCGCCGCCTCAAGCAAGAAGGCAGGACTGTTGCTCGCGACGTGGCAAGAATGGGTGGTGTACATGGAGCAGTTCGATTCTCAAGTAGCAAGACATTGGCCTGATCGATGAAACACGTCGATGTTTTAAGTGGTACCCCACCAAATACTGGTTATTTCGACTTGAGAAAAAATATAACAGAACAAAGACCTGAAGAGCACAGAGAAGGTGATGCCTATGGTAAAGCGATTTTGGAGATCTTGTCCAGCCGCCCTATGAAGAACTTATATAAGGATAGACATTTGTATAGGATAGCTAGGGAGGAATAATAGTGAGTTCAAGTTAGGAAGGAGATCATAAGAAACACACAAATGCTGGCCATTTCGGTACCATTATTATAAAAACTATATGATTCCCATATAGAGGAAGGTAAATAACACAGATCATCAGATAAGATAACATACATTCATATAACAAAGAGAAGGAGATATATATTATAATAAGATCGACATAGAGGAGGATATAGTACAATAAATCTCGCATCAACAATCTATAAACAAACCACGACGCTAGTAGGATCAACTGATCACATTAGTATTCCACATGCTTTTTGCGCAGGATGACTATAGCAGCATTATCTGTCTGGTACGTCATCCACACTAAACCACCACGCAGACAGCTCGAGACAGACTCTGAAGCTAGAGGAATGGTCGACGTATACTATCGAGGATACCATTTAGCGAATTATTTTTAGCGATGGTGTGGATTCGGACATGTTAACCTATCGAGCTGGCATTGAGTCGTTATGTAAGAGGAGAATGAATCGAACACATTTGAGCGCCACGCGGGAGTCCCAAGACAGGTAACGGCGAATGATCAAACGGCGTTAATCGATCAACTGTTTGCGCCCATAATACTCAAAGATAGTTGCAGATGAACGCTCCCGACAATGGTTAGAGTTTGTAGCAAACACGCGTGCAGCGATCATCAATTTGTTGTAAACAATTCATTAGCCAAGTCGAGAGCGTCACACATTCGAAGCTATGGTGGCGTTGAAGATGAAAGAAATGATCGTTCTGATTGCAGGGAATTCCTACAGTGTTTAGATCTCGACGAAGGACTGCTAGACCATAACAGTTCTGTTGACTCACGACGAAGGCCGACTGAAGACAATCGCATAATGCACAGAGGTAGGTATCACAGGGCGGCACAGATACACTAAACGAAAAAAAAGCACAGGGATTCGTATATAAAACAGGAAGGAACGAAATTGGTATAAGAGATGCGGTTGTAGATCTGTTGCCATTGAAGAACTACTCGACGGTACTCAGTCGTGGAGTTCTCAGGAGACTAGCTAGCGAGTATCTGGGAATTCCAAGGCAATGATGAGAGTCACTTGAACAATATAAGCCGTAGCGGGCGATATGACGGCTCGCGTGAACCGTTGGTACAAGACGGGACTTATTAGACACGCGCTCCAGGCCAAGCGTCGACCCATGAATTGAAGCATATGGAGATATTTGCGCTGTAGGGTGTCAGGGCGACAGGAACGAAGTAATATTTGCTAGACGGACTCGATCGACTCGCAAGTCCGGGTGGCCGGGTAGATGAAAGATAGGAAAGCTGGCGGATGAAGTCTTAGGTGTGAGGCTGTGACATACTTATTGACTTATCAGGAGTGAGGTTCGACAGAACTATCTGCTATTGGTCGAGCGTAAAGTTATGGTAGAGCCAGAGTTTAATACCAAATTACGTTACCATTATACACTGGTGTCTGGAGATCTGATTTGTCAAAAATGGTTTACTGCATCAGCTAGCTCTTCCAGATCCACCGAATAACCTTCCTTTTGTTATTTGCATAAGCATACTAATAATTTTATTGCTTTGATCTTAAAATTTGCAATTTATCTATCTTAATTCTAACCTAACTCTTTTGAACCGCTATGTATACTTTTTTGCAAAGTTTCTAAATGGCTAACTCTTCGTCACAATGAATGCTCGTGCTCCGCAATCCATGATGTTCATCTCACACTCATAAATACTTAATTACTTTATCTTGCGGATAGGCGTCATTCGAAAAATTTTCTTATCATTGGTAAAACCGTTGAAGACACTGCTGAAGTGTTTTAATACGCCCATCGCGGCATCCTTTTATATTCTACAATTTCTACACGTGAGTGAAAATGATGTGTAATTTGTGAGTGTTCTTTTCAGTAAAAGCATGGAAGTAAACATTTTTTAAAATTAAATTTGTGAAGATTGCTTTGTTTACTAATTTGTCTTAGCAAGTCATAATTAAAGGTAGTGTGATTACGTTGTCCTTTATTAGATACTTGTTTAGTTTTCCAGCAATCTAACTAATACGTAATCTCATGTCTTTTTTTAACTAATAAATTTGGCGAGCAACTGGTGAGTCCTCGGATCTGATTCTTATGTTCTATAATACCATCCTAACATCTTGAGAATTTTTCTTTTAAAGTGTATGACAATGGTCTGGCGAAACACTGAAGAGGCTTACATGCACTCTAACAATATTTTCTTTCGCAACGCCTAATTTATGGAAGCATCTGGCTCTTTTTGTTTCTATATGTGACTCGAACATTTAAACAAATGCACGTTCTTAAATTATATCTTCGGTCCATAATTTTTTTTTAAATTTACAAAACGTTTTTGTTTTTGGGTTTTTTTTTCTTGATTCTTCTACAATCTGAATTTGAAATCAGTCTTTGGCTCAAAACTTACATCCGCTCTAGACCACACATCTGCGCACTACACATTGTTACTCACTACTGCTGCAGCCTTCTATGCAATTTTGTTGGTCTTAAGAAAGTGCGTTTTTCGCTCTTAATCTATTTCTTATCGTGAGACTTCCTGGATGCCTTTTACGATTTTGCTTCAGCTAATAAGTTGGGATAACAGTTTCTTGCATTTGAATTAATCGCCCTCACCTCACTCTGTAGACCTAACTGCTGTGATTGGCGTCCACATACTCATTATTCACACTTGTCGATCACATCATTGTTCTTAACAGTTGTGGATTTGGCATAATTATTGACTAACAGTTGTGATGTTATCATACACATTGCTAACAGTCTTGGGTCTTTTGATTACATGTTAAATCTGTTATCTGTTTAACAGGGGTGTGTCTCTAACCAGTTGTCTAGCTTAAACAGATCGAGTTCTTCCCACTAAGTTTCGCTGCTTACAACCGGACAGTTAACGTTTCTGCTTTAACAAGTGGCTTGTAGCTATTCAGACTCATTCTTACCAGTGTGGGTAGATGGTTATCTTTTGTTTTCGGTTGAATCTCAAGCCATATGTGATTGTATGGAAAACTTTGCGTTATCTTTGCTTTTTTATGGCATCGAATCTTTTAGGCTTTAAAATTGAAATTTATGGCCGTCATGTTGTACATGAAGTCTACGCTAACACCTGCTTCATTAATCATAGACCATCGTCGCGGATAGCTAAGGATAAACTAACATTAAATTTATTTTTCTTTTCGTTACAAAAGCAGACTCTTTCCAAATGTATTTAGATTGCTTATTGATTCCAACATAGAGATTCATGACGGTTATAGTGTCATACTTCAATGGAAAGATGAATTTTCAGAAATGAAATACGGGCTTCCTGAGTTCTATGAGGCAATTCTGCAGTAATAAGCAAATTAGTTGGCTTGAAAATAAATATAAAAATGTCTTACATATTGTTGTTTGAGGCGCCGGTGTTTACGTTGAGTACACCACACCCTTGGCTTTCTTTTAGGCATTGCCGCTATTAAATGACCTCTCCTCCGCACGCATAGCATGATTCCGGCTCTGTAGCGGCTGTGGGCATCTCTACATCGGAAGAGAATGACCTCTGAGATTACAGTTGTGGCATCGCGTTGTTGTTATCTCACTCCGTCGTCTTGGTGCCCCTCCCATTCCATCTGTACTTTCGGGACGAGAATATTGTGCGCAAAGGCTTGTAAAATATCCTGTTGCTGTCCTCCGACTCTCTGAATACGCGCTTGGTTAGCTAAGTTCATGAACCGACGAGCTATATACCATCACGATGCATCTGTTCCAAGAGCTCATCGTTGTGCCAATTTGATCGAATTGAGCTAGAATAATTTAACAAAGTCGACATAGCAGCTGGGTAAAACGCTCATGGGTGGTTGTATGCCATTTAGCTGGTCAAACTTTCGTCGTAGCTCGCCTGTTCGAAGCTCCAGTGGCCGAATGCTAATATCGAATTGGTTCCACAGTTTTGAAAGGTCACGCAAAGCGAGTCGGGTTTTTGCATGGAGTCATGTGCTGAGGGCATATCCTTTTAATTTTATGGCTAATAGCTATCGAAGAAGACTCCTCATTCAAGCCTTCGCCATGGCTGCAACGCTTTTGAGTTGGCTTACGCAATATGCGGCGTCACGCTATGCCTTCCCTCGAATCAGCGTAGCTCCCTTTGCGAGTGCGAGCGAGACAGCTGATCCACTTCTTAATTTCGTTTAGGCTCTTTTTTTCTTCTCCTAGCACTGCCGTTCGTTTTTGTGTTCCCATAGTTGAATATACAGTAATCGCTGTTTTGTTGTTGTCGTTGTTGTGCTAACTTTGCGATTTTTCTGACGCGACCGTTTGCGCAGCTGTGCACAAATCGAGCACGTGTGTGGCGTCGTTGTTGTTATGTGTCGATCTCGTTACCGCAGTTTGTTCTTGTTGTTGCCGTCGTCCGAAATTCGCGACTACTGGCGGTCCGCCTGCTTGTGAAGCTGCGCGCGACAATACTGTGTGGCGCCGTTGTTGTATGTGTCGATCCCAGTATCCGTTGCTTCTTGTTTTGCTCGCTGAAGATTCGCGACTGATGGGCGCCGTGGCTGTGCAGCTGTTGCGCACAAACTGTGTGGCGCGTTGTTGATTGTCTATTTCTGTTGTTCTTATAGACATGTGATGCGCAAGCTGTGTGTTATTCTGATGCATTCTTGCAAACTTTCTCTTTGCTCAAATCGTAATTCTTTCCTAGTAGGCTATCTGAATCGTGTCTCGATTCTGGTGGACACTCTCTCCTTGGGCTAGAACCTTCGCGTCATTTTGATTCTGCTCATAAGCGCTCATTGTTGTTGGATCGATCCTACATTTCCTGCAGGCAGATACACTTCAACCGCGTGGTAAAA
The DNA here is from genome assembly GCF_009650485.2 of Drosophila albomicans. NCBI lineage: Eukaryota > Metazoa > Arthropoda > Insecta > Diptera > Drosophilidae > Drosophila > Drosophila albomicans. The sequence goes on from NW_026263583.1 coordinate 11,825, forward strand.
AATGCGTCGCTTCCGATTGCTCTCCTCAACATATCGGCGAAGGCACTCGAGCAATCGACATAATAACTCTGCCTTATGCTGTCGGGGAAACACAGCGCGTCGCCTCTCAGGTTGTGCATGGTGCTACTTCTCGAAATGTGGCGTGTTATTTTTTTTTTTTTTTTTTTTTTTTGATTTGTCGATGCCACTTCTGAAAATTGTGGTAGTCTCCGCGCAGTCACATAAAACAATCTGCGTCAAGTTCAAACGTCCTGAATTATTTCCTGCTTCATCAAGCTGAAGCAGCGTAACTCATTCTGTATACCACATAGAATGTGACATTATTGAGAGAATCGATGCAGAAGATGCCAATATCGAGAGATAATAGTTTAGAGAGCGTTGAGTAATTGTAATGGTGTTGTATATTGGCAACACAGTCCTAGCTACACTATAACATATGCTGCTTGCTACTACTGCTATCTCTTCTTTTAAGGTCGCGCGTGATATTACTATTGCCAACCCAGTCATTCCTACTACCGCTGCTGGCTTCCCTCTGTCGCATATAAACATCAGTGTATATGGTGTGTATGTATTGTCTTCATATTTCGAGTGTCTTCGTTGATATATCGTATGTACAATGTGTAATTGTACAAATTTATTGAATCAATAAATGATTTTGACTTTAAACCAGAGTTATGATTAATTAAAACTGAATCCTTTAATTTGAAATGAATTAGGCGGAGTATTTCTTATTACTGTTTATGTTACATGGGCCGGATGTGGCTCTGTTGCGAGGATAAAACATGACACTAAAACATAATATTCCACCCAAGATCATCCCGCCACTTATGCATACGAGATGTTTCATCCCGGCACGCAAATATGTGATGGTTGCCGGCTATGCCAACGCATCCGGTCAAATGCTTATTCAGCTATTGGCCAGTGTCGTATTCGGTCAGCGACTGCAGACGTTATTGCTTTTTGTCTTCACTACTCACCCCTCGAGTTAAGGCGCCTCGGACCGACCCTATCTCCGCAACGAAAGTCCCTCAGCCAGCATTTGGCGAGACTTCTCGCGTGATGATGTGCCGACAGGTGAGACCGAACAGCTGAGAGCGCAAATACAGCGCCACGGGAAGAACAGTTGCTGGTTGCGATGCGTTCCTGCTTCTTCCCTTGATTTCTCGATTTCCTCGCAGGTTTCGTTTCTTTAAATCGGTGAAGGACAGGAGGGCTCAAGAATGTCTTGGGCTTGGCGGTGATTTACAGATAGGGAAGATTGGTGTAACAGGGACTCTACTCTGGCGTTTGGTTAGTGTTCGATAATATTTGAGTCGTTGATTCTGGCTGCATGTCGTTGTCAGGTATAGAGGTGGCGTGCTAGCACTCTGCATTTCGTACCCGTTGGTCGACTTGATATTGCTGGATTAATCGTTGACTATGTAATTCCCTCGTCCTAACCTCGGTGATCGCCCTCCAGGTCGTATGGCTGGATCTCGCAAATTGTCGCGTGCCCCTGCGGTGTATTTTCCTTGCGCATGAGGTTTGTTCGCCAAGCGACAAAAATGTGGCCCCGCGGCGAGAACCGGTGCAAGTCTGAAAAGAATTATGAGTTTCTCCATCACAATCGGTCTATGAGTTGTCCGGCATTCTCAGACTGAACGTTTTATGGCGGAGCAGGGTATAATAAGGTTTTTCTCTAAGGCAAAATTTGACTTGTGGGGATTTTATAGATAAGATGCAATGAGTTAGGGGGACTGAAGAACTTTTACGGCAGAGACAGACATAAGGGCTCACATATCGGGTGTTGTGGTTCCTAACCAAATTCGTTTCCAGTCTGGCCGTGATCCAAAATTGTAGGGCTTAACTATGTTGCTTTAGCAAGTGAAATGCCAACATTAAATTCACATGCAACTCCATCGACACATTCACTTGTCTAGCGACAACAAGTTCATATCAGGTGAACTTGTATATCAGATTTGTGAATTTTTGATTTACTTTTAAAAGTTTGTTGACGTGGAGGTTGTTTATTAATTTGGTCTGTGACTCTAGTGGTTTTTTTTTGTCTATCGTTGGAATTTATCAGTTGCATCTCGCGTGACATAAGTCCTTTCTAAAATACCTGCTCAGGTGTACCTGCACGTACCTTTAGTATGGACCTAGGATAGTCTATGCTTATTCGCGACCGCTGTGGTTGCGTACCCAAGGCCTGCATACGCAGTCCTGCAGATCACTGATATATTAGGACGCCGAGGAGCTTCTTTCATGTGATGACTGTGGAAAACGTCAATGGCTTGACTGTCTCATTCTACTCACCGTTGTACTCCCGACAGGTTACGCTGGAAAATGTTTTACCATAAGCATACTCTTCCCAAACCAAGACTTTGCCCATCTATGATGGGGTGTACTTGGGGTGCGAAGTGTGGTGATTCGTGAGCCGAAGCCAGCGACACAAGAAAAGAACAAGTATGACTTTCACGCTGTAGGGTGAATGTGTGTTTTATTTTTATTTGTTTTTTTTTTAGAAGAGGTATTGCTTTACGCGACACAATGAGAAGAATTGATTAGAACGCAGTTGCGCGAAAGGTGGTAAACGATAGAGCGCCATCACTCGATGACGAACTATACTAACTAATACTAGGTGCCTTAGTGGCAAAAGAAGTAGGTGCTTAGTGCTTAAAATCATAATCCTATGTGGCTAAAAAAAGAGAAGGAAAGGGGGTTCATTATATGTTTCTTTAGACCCCCTTATACTTAGGCAACGAGTGTCCCCAGGTCATTTACCGCTCTTTCTTCGCACAAAGGCGTCAGTCTTGTTGTCCAGACTTCTGTTGGACTTATACTAATACTTTCCGCCAACTTTCAAAGACTCTGATTGCTGGCGCAGGCGCCGCTATCGTCTCTGGTTCTAGCGCGTTTTGAGCGTTTCTTATTTGCTTTGGATTCTGAATCTTGGTTCGTCTGAAACGTGCTGAACAGCGACATCGACCGGCTTCTGTTGGTAAGAGTGTACTTGACTTATTGTATCTCCGTTGCCGCCAACAAATGACTCTTTTTTTTTAGACAACCGTAGAAGCTCTAGCAAGGTACTATGAAATCGCTTACCTGCCCCTCGCGAAACACTGTGCAACGGTAGGAGCATTCGCAATGTTACTCCAAAACTGATTGATCAGCAATTGTTGAGATATTGATCTGTGAGTTACGATGAAGTGGTTATTGTCACAGTAGATGTATTACTTTGGGAAGAAATTCATATCACTTGAAGAATTGCTGGCTCAGATCTTCTATGGTTTCGACGGATGGGCTGAACCTACGCGAGACTTGGAGAACTTGTGAGCGCACCAAGTGAGGGAAGATTCTCTTTAGGGAAAGAATGTTCTATGTGTAACATCTCCCCCGTATGTGAAGGGATGGTGTTTCCCTAATTCCTGTTCTTTGGGTGTCTGTCGTACTTGGCTCTCGACACACTTACAATTCAATGTTATCGTGTCGTTCGCGAGCTTTGTCATTTTGGGAATAATAGTCTGTCACACACATAGTGCTTGACGTTCTCATTGTGCAGCCCTGTGGGCGCGATTAATGTCGTCCGGTTCAAGATTCTCCTTCTCTCATCATGCTGTCGAAGATGTCGGCGACTATCTTCTTACAATGTTGAGAATTTAGTTGCCTGGAACAGTTCGGAACCAAGTTCAATTGAATCTGGGCGAAGGGGTGGGAGGTCGCAATATGGATCGGTTGACCGACTTTGTGGGTTACCTGCAACCTTAATTTCTATATATGATTCCCTGTCACGAATGAGAGTTATGCCGAGTTTTTCTCGCGAACAAATAGACTCTCCTAGTTAAACGGGTACCTTTGCCTCTATATCACGATTCTGATTCCTAAAGCATTTATTGCTTATCGGTGGTCGTCGATGGTGTAGAGTTGGCTGGAAGCTTCGCTATGTATAGTAAGCGTCATCAGAGCTTGGAGTGTTGCTACAAGGAATTCACGGTTTTGCGTGAAATGCTATACAGCTACGTGTGAGTTTTCTTTCTCCGGTTTCGTGAAGTAATCGGGCGCCGGTCTGTCGATCCGGGCTTTCCACAAGCTCTTAACTCTTGCATTGGGCGTACCAACCATCGAACTGCAAAGGTCAGAGTGGTGGGGTCTGTTGAAGATTTGATTTCTTCTTGCTCCGTAAATGTATTGACGAAGCTTTGCTAACCGCCCTCACAAATTGGCTAGGTAGTTCCGCCTCGTTAGTAAGTCGTAGTTCGCCTCTCTGTCTTTGAGAGTTCTAGACTCGAGTGTGGATTGACGGCTTCCTGTGATAGGACTGCCCCAATACCGTATGCCGAGAGTCGGGGTCAGATCGAATGGTGTTTTGTAATCGGGGTAGCAATTAGCCTGACCTCTTCCGACGACCAGAATATTTCTCAGTTTTTCAAAAAGCGTTGCGCCGTGTTTTTCATTGAAGCCACATGGGATATTTCTCTGCTGTACCATTAGTACTCTGCTGACTGTGCGTTACCTTATTAAGTCACTGTCGGACAACCGGCTTATGCAGCATAAGCGAGCAGCAAAGTATTTAACGAAAAGCACCTATACGTAGATGGCCAACCTAAGAAGGATCTAAACCCGTAGAACAAGGTTTTTTGGCTCAGGGGTATATTGCAATGCGGATGGCCTCATACTTATCACGGGGTCAGTCTAACTCCTGATCGGTGACTATATGAAATCGAAGGTATTCCTACAAGCTTTGTTTTGACAAACACTTATAGATTTCTCTTACAGGGCAACCCAATGCTTTGTCTTGCACTTAACATTTTTAAATCAACGTCAACTCAGTGTTTCGAAATAACGCTTCTAAGTTGTTTTGAGAGAATATGAGTCATCTCATAGACTAGCATGTCTTGCCAAATACATCTTCCCGGAGCCACATCGTTCGATGCCCAAACAGACCTAACTAACAATTGGGGAAAACAGTCAATGAACCATCACCAACACAACACAACAAACCATCGCAACGAAACAAATATACTCTCTAAATCTTACAAGAACACCAAAAAACAACATATATACGCAACATTTACGCACAAAGGGAGCCACAAAACTCAAGTACTTGACTCATCTAGACAAGCAAACGAGCGTCTTCTCTTGCGAATCCACCGTTCACGAACAGAAAGATGATAAAATCCCTGAGTGATAGCACTGATCAGGTCTACGTGTCGTGCAATAAATATTTCGCTTGTCCGAGTTACGCACAAATATCATATGATATGTTTGCCCGAATGTGGGATAATTTATCTGCACTCCGGTTTTTGAGACTTCATTTCTGAAATCTATTACCCAAACATCCGACGTCTTTCTCATGCTTACAACCACACATACTTTTTCGTCCCTACAACCATTTTTTGTAACGAACAGCAAATGGTTACCTTATCATCCCGAGTGATCATTGAGATCTTTGATACTGACATTTGCTCTTAACAGACAACAAAGAGCATATTTAACCTCTAGAACTCGACGAACTACAGATGCGCGCAACAAACCATAGGCTAACGGGTATACGCTTACAGAAATGCCTATAGCCAACCGGTCCTCAGCTCGTCCCTCCGCCGATTGTCATGTCTGCCAACACACACCGCATGTTGAAAACGGTAATGCTTCTGTCATTGCGCCAGCAAGGCATTGACCCCTAAGAGATAATCTTAAAGCCATTTGTGCGAATTATGAATATTAGACCCGACACCAGACGCGCAATCTCATACACTCTGCTGCTGCTCCGTAGAGAAGTTTAACCAGCTTAACGCGATTTATGAACTATTGGATCGTCTCGGTTTCGGACGCCACAACTCTTATATTGCTTCTGTCTTTAAGCAGCAATCGACTCACAAGCTTGAGCTAGGAAGGTCCATAACGGCATATGCCATGAATGTCACGACACCAACACAGCACACTGACACACATCTCCACTGGCGACAACTCATCTTACTTCATAAGTAAAAAAAATCGAGGCGGTTCGGCAGAAGATTCATGTATTCAATAGACAAATATAATTTCAAAGTATATCATGGTTTGAGCATGGATTGAATGAATACGAGAAATGGCTTATCGCAGGGGTATATTTAGTTTGACTGAATATGGATTTATGTAGATTCTTTCAGCGCCCCGTGTCGATTAAAAATATTTTTGCTGCCGTCTGCTACTCTGCGTTGAATGAAGGTAGGAGGGACTGCGCCCTAAAAAATTGACACGGCATCTTGGTCTGAATCTGGTCGCTGTCTTATTGCTACGAAGGGCGACGTGCTGCTCGTGAAAGCACGGGAAATGCTCTGTGCCTGAGGTGTGTCGGCGTGCATAAATATCACACACTCTTTGTCGCTGCATCTGCTCCCAGACGTGCCGCTAAGAGAAGCGGAAAGTTTCTGCCGTTTGGGTATAGATCATTACCCTCGAAAAGGCAAAGGGGATTGGCCTTCGAAAACCGGACACCGAGTATATGTTGCCCGAAATTTTGGACCGAACGATGGTCTAACAATCCATTAGGCTCCGGAGTGGCTGAGCTATTTGGCATTGCTCTTGGCTGGTCATTTTGCTTGCCTACCCTGCTGTTGCTTAAAGTGTGGGGACTTGGACTGCTTCGGTTTGACTTTGGGTCTTTCCCTTAGAGGATCTCTCTCGTTCCGCTTTGTGGGCTGTAATTTTCCGCTAAACTTTTAGCGACAGTTAGACCGCGACACACCGTACCTCTTCATGATTTGATTCGATTTCTTGAGCAAAGGTAAAGCTGTTTGATAGGTCTTTAGGTTTACGCAGGTCAAAGAAGGCTACAAACGAGGGTTGCGTTTAAGCCCAGCACAACAAACGCACCACATCGCGCGAATTTGTAGATAGCACAAATCAGAGCTAGGCGGCTGACCTCGTCGTAATCATAGTTTGACTTTGTTTTTCAAATGTGGCTTTTTTAACTACCACATCCGTCATCATAGTGAAAGCAGTGAATTGTTGCCCTGCCTCAATGCATACCAAGCTCCTGTTCAATGACAATGCCACCTTGTGGCGCTTGTCGCGAGTAATGTGAATGTCGGGCGATTTAAATCGCCTCAACGTCAAAATGTAGCGAAGAGGCAGATACCTGCATCCGAGGGCCCTCGAATTTTATTTACATTATAATTATACGCCTGATAATAGGCGCGGAGCTAATCCAATTATATGAGCTATGAAAATTTCGTAGGCGGCTAGGCGCGACAATTGTCTCCAAGAGACATATCGGTGGGACCCTGAAACACGTCTTAGCAAGACTTTGACGGCTCCAGTGGCCTCCGTCACAACGAAATTTGTCGCATCTACATCTCAACGGCCCTTGTATCTTCAATACAGGCGGGTATTTAATGAACTGAGCTACTGACTGCGACCCAACTCAATTAATAATTGAATTTCTAAATGCATTGCTGCTCACAGTATCGCAAAGCGACAGTCTGCCTCAGCTAAAGCGTTGCGGAATTCGCTCAGCCTCAACGCTACTGTATTAGAGTGTTTCTGGTCTGTTCTGGTGAAGAAGCAACAAGAAGTACGTATGCTCTTTACAATTCTGTTCCTAAAGAATCTAGGTATGACTATCAGCATGTCTGACTCTGAATCGGAGCAAATGTTGCTGAGCGGGGTTCTGTAGCTTTGAAAAACGGCGAGCTCATAACGCCCCGAAACGATTGAATGGGTAAGGACAACACGAAAACACCAACTCATGAGATAGCCCAGCGACTGCGCGCAACCACACACAAAAACTCCCCGAGAGTCGAATTACGAAAATGATGCAAGCTACAACCACTTTTTGCATAAACAATGTGGACACAACAAGAAATAAACCACAGTCATCTTACTTAAAAATGCTTCTTTTTTTTTTTTTTTTAATTCTAGAGTTGCAAAATTTAATAGAACGCAGTTTAACTGTTCGACTAATTTATTCGCAAAGCAGACATAAAAACTTTTTAAAAGGAACTCCACTTACATGAACTTGTTACGCATTATAGGGGTAGGAAAGGGTCTATTTCCCACGCAGCGATCCTGGTTGTTGTTAATTATAAGGGGTCAAACAATAGCGCAGACCCACAGTCACCTCATAGTTAGTCGATCTTTCTTTATTTATATATTTACGTTGCTGTTGATTCTATTGTAGTCACTTTAAGTATTAACTTTTATAGCGCTTGCTGTTGTTCTTTGTTTTTCTCTTGTTTTTAATGTTTGTCCTACTTGGTTTGTTTAATTAGCGTTTGCTGTGTTATTTCATGATTTCTTATCTTTGCTTTTTAGTGTTTGTCATGGTTACAGCTCGTTTGCATGGCTGAGCAACGTTGTTGATTTCTTGTTTTCTAATAACGGCGATATAAAACACCGCGAGTAATTAAAATTACCAATAGTTGGATCGCCAAATTTGAATCAATAAATGATTTTACTTTAACCAAGAGTTTGATTAAATTGATAACACCTGCAAAAATACACAAGAACTTGAAATGAAAGGGAGCTATTTTTAATTACTGATTTATTAGGGCGATGTGCCTCTGTTCGAAATGAATGAACTCAAAACAATAATCAACCAAGACAACTCCACATACTTATAAGATTACGGATCGTTTCATACGACAGACAATCGATCATGCCGGGCTATGCAACGCATCCGTAAAAGCTTATATCGAAGGCTATTTGGCAGATTCGTATTCGGCTCAAGACGACTCAGACACGAATTTGTTATGTCTTAACTTTACATACGCTCATCACGAAGGCTTGGTCGCTTCGCCTTCGCTTCTCTTTACTCTCTACGGCTACACACTCCAGACCCTTCACGCTCTGTTCAATATACGAGTCATAAGCGCAAGTGCTCGGAATAAGGCAACACAAACAAATCATTTGACATTGTACGGTTTGTCGACTGTGTGTGAGTTTAATTATAAAAATTGTCTGCCAAAAGGAGAGTACTTTATACATACCAACCATCTACACATACCAATCTATTGTCTGCCAACAAGGTATTTAATACAAAACCACCTTATCCACTCATATATTAACATACCCAATTTAGTATTTTGTTTTCTTTGAATTATAACATTATTAAAATTGTAATTAATAATTTGAGCGGGGAAAAAATATTCCTCGCGCTTATATATATGCAGCAGCAGCAGCAGCAACAAGAAACAACAACAACCACAACAAAAACCACATATAGAAGAGTCTGGCAGATAACATCGAAACGAAAGTTGTGCCGAAATCGACTAACAGAACAAAACCTCTTCACCTAGAATCAAAATTAAAATTAATAACTTACACAAATATAAAATGCCACACTATGATCGGCCAAACAACTAAACATCAGTTATATTTAATAAATAATAATAAAATTCAATAATTAATACACATTAACATTCTAACTATAAATAAACTACTATCGTAAGTACAACAACTGCCCAGCAATCGGCAAATACTAATACAAACACTAAGAATAACTTACAACGAGCTTAGACAAGAAAATACACACAACGAAATATCCAGTTCAACTGACCGAGCATCCCGCTTAACATAAAACTTCCACTCCAGCTTGACAACATAAATCATACACAAAACATAAAATAATAAAATACATAAAAATAATATAAACAAATTCAATAACATAATAATCAAAACAAATAAATAAAGAAAATAAATATAAATACTAATACCCAATCATACATAAAATACTAATAAGCTTATTAGCCTGCTACCTACTGCTCGATAGACCATCATCTTATCATCTATCCCTCCTAGTGGGAGAACAAACCCGTCGGCCTTAGTCACAGCCACAAAACATCATATCTGAAATTCCTCTACAAGCACTACACTAACATATAGACCATATAATGCTTATATCGCAAAAAACAAAGGACCAAACGCACAGTCTAACCACACACCTCTTGTCATAATCTTCTCCAAAAACACACCAACTAACCTGTTATATAACACATTTTTATATAAAAAAAAACCGTTTTTTTTTATATTGCTTTATATTCTCTAACCTCTATTTCTGACAGAATAATATAAAAAGAAAAAAATAAATAAAGATTGCCAATCAAACCGACCAAACCAATCCACCTATCATAACAACTAGTTACAAAAAATAAAACAAATTCTAAAGAGTCCTCAAGATTAAAGAACAACCAAGGTCTAGCAATAAGAGCTGGAACAAAGAATAAAATTGCATACAAGACAAAGGGCTACCTATTGACACGAAGAAGCACTTGACCAAACATAAAAAAAAGATAGCCAAAAATCTAACCGGACGAAATCCAACACCGAATCTACCTACATCCTAGTCCCAACAGCACCCAGTATCCACAAAACATAAAAACACAAACGTTGAGGAGACAATAAGATAGACATGGAGGAAAAGTCAGACATGCTGGGGCAAAAAACGAGGCACACACGCAGAATGTCACCAAGAAAATGTGGATATTGAGAGCCGTCGGCGAGGGAGAAGGATGAATGCGGGTACGGAAAACAAGCCGTCGTGTTAGCCCAAAGCGGCGTGAGCAATGGTAAGTGTGGGATGTCCGGGAACACGGAGGAGGATAAAGGTGATCAGGAATGAACCAAAGAGGCAGTGGACGCTGAGAGGAGCTTCTTATCTCGGAAAGATGATTCTAATATTTCCACATACTAACCCGTCTCAAAACTCAAAATTAAGATCAAGGGCAGAGGAGTCAATAAAAAAAATAAAGACGAAGGACATCCTGTTGAGACATCAGAGAGCATAGCGGGGGGGATGACTGCGTGCTGAACTGAGGTCTAAGTGGGACAAGCCCCGCCGTTCTGGGACTCCAAAATGTACACGCAGAAACAACACAGCAACACAAGATGAAAAAACGCTAAATAAATCATCCCTATACCTCCGCCACGACGCGGATGCTCTCTTTAAACAAGGCTGACAGCTGTTTAAAGGAAGTGGTATCAGGTCGGCAAATACGGGAACTTGGTCTTGAAATCGCAGAGACTCAGACTCGTCCATTCATGTCTGGAACTCCAGAGCTTTGTTCGATGAAAAACTTAAATAAAAATACAACGGTCGCGAACTACAAAGTATAAGGAATAATCATAAACAGGACTCCACGGCTGCAACCAGTCGACATAACTGGATTCGGAACGACTCAAAACGAACGGATTAAAACACAACCACTCGCATGACATTACATAATAAGGGAGGTTTCTCAGGTCAAACCACAAACGCCTTTAAAGCAGACCTAGTAACCAAACAAAAAAAACAAAAAAACGTACTAAATATAAAAAACTTGCGCGTACAAAGTCACAGTTGGCTCCCAACACACCAGAAGAAAGAGCTACCAATGCCAAACCCAGTGCAAAGCTTGACATGTAACAAGAAGCGATTTTTGCCAGGCTAGGAGGAGTTTTATCATGCTTATAATGAAGTGCTGGTAAAGCACCCTCACACGCAGCTCAAAGATGTAGCAGGCTAGGTGCTCGATTGCGGAGGTCACGTGCAAACCTACCGGCGGTTGCCATTTTCTTACAAATTAGCATCCCGAGGCCAGATGGCCCATAAACAAAAGGATGCTCATGACAAGAATTTAAACCTGGTCACCCAAAACATAATTGATTTAATCTAATTTGAGTTACTTCAAAACAAGAAACACACACAAAACAGAGTTTGTACTAGTTTCGTATTATTCGTTTGAAATAATATCCTAATTGATTTTGATTTAACTTGTTTGGGTTGTTAAAGTCATGAAACCAAAGAGTGTCTGTATTAGTTGTATTTAAATTTGAAATTGATTGATTAATAATTTAAGTTGATTGACCTTAACTTAATTTGATTACTCTAAACAAAAACGAAAAAAAAAACAAAAAAAAATAATTGTTGTATTAGTCGTATTAGTTTGCATTTAAAGTTTGATTTGAAAGTAATGTTAATTGATTGATTATTTTGATTTGGGGTTACTCAAACAAGAAACAAAAAAAAGAAGTTTAGTAATTATATTTCGTTTTATTTGATTTAAATTGATATGAATAATAATTTTAGATTGAATTTTGATTTAACTTGGTTTAGGATTGAACTCCAGAACAAAAACAAAACAAAAAGAAGAGTTTTCGTATTCAGTTTCGTATTAGTATTTGTATTTTGAAATTTGAAGTCTATTGAATTAATAAATTTAATTGATTGGACTTAACCTTAATTTGATTAATCAAAACAAAAAAAAAATAACCAAAAAAAAAAATAGTTTTGTATTTCGTGTTATCTGTTTGCATTTAAATATATTGAATTAGTAATTTAATTGATTGATTTAACTTGATTGGGTTAACTCAAACCAAGAACAACAAAAAAAAAAAAATAGTTTTGTATTCGATTCGTAATTGGTTTGCAGTTTAATTTGATTTGAACACTGATGATTTGAGTGATTGATTTAACTTGGTAGAGTTATTCCAAACAAAAAAAAAAAAAACAAACAAAGGAAAAGAGTTTTGGTTATTAGTCTTCAGTTTTAACTTTGATTGATTAATCAATAATTTATTGATTTGAACTAAACTTAATTTAATTATGTCTCACTGAAGAAAAACAAAAAAAAAAGAAAAAAAAAGAGTTTATATTGTGTACGGTATTAAAGTTCTTTGCTTTAAATAATTGATTTAAAAATTAATATCTTAATTGATCTTGCACTTAACTAAATTAATTACTCAACACAAAACAAAAAAAAGAGTTTTAGGTTTCATAATCGTATTATGTTCTGTCATTAAATTTGATTTGAATTAGTAAAAAATTTGGTTGATGGGCATTTACTGAATTTGGGCTACTCAGGACAAAGAAACAAACAAACGTTTTGTCTAGTACATTACATTGAATGATTTGACATTACGTTTTATAATATAATTTCTTGAACTCTTTACTACTACTAACTAATTCTGATTGATTTAACTCTAAAAAAAAAAAAAACAACAATTCTGTCTTGATGCAACCGCGAAGTCACACGAGGCAATCAGGCGAATAACTGCGGTTGTCGGAACGATGTGCGCCGAATTTGACGAAATGGCAAGAAAACGTGTATCAGAATTGGTCGTTTTAGGTACCAAACGAGATTTTAACTTTTAGATACCGCGTCAACGACACATTGAGTCCACACGGTCCCGAGTGAAATCTACAAGAGTTTTTTATGATTAAGAATATTCCGCTTTAATTCGCAAACACAAAGAGTGGCCATTGTTATGTTGGTACCCAGTCACAAAACGAAACGGAAAAGAGTGATGCGCGCTGATAGTTCTTGATTTCAACTGGTCTTATATAAAAATTCTATGAACTAGTTACATTAGCAGTAACGTAACTTAGAGCGCGAAGCGAGGCGAATTCACAGTACAGATAGGCAACAAAAGCTGTATGCGCCATCCGAGCTTCGGAGCCCTATACAATTCTACCACACAATTCAGTCTTAGGGTATCATCATGTCTTCCAATACTGTTACCCTCAGTCACCAGAACCCCAAAATGCGAACCATCCACCCACCAAAAAAACCTAAACCTGGTATACCGAGCTTATAATGCCACCACACACCCCTTTCTAGTATTTTTGGCAGTACCAGAAAAGACTCGAAAGTATATTTTAGAACAACAATAACGCAAAATCAACATCATTATCTTATGTTTAAACTGGTAGATGCGGTATCTTCAAGACCCCGCATGTAAAACAGGAAAGCTTTCTTGAGATTGTTTCCTATGGCCCATTCAACTATTGACAATTCTTCTATATATGAACTAGTTATTAAGAGACTATTCAATTAAAAGAGCAACAGAGTCAAAAAACTCAATATGTTCTTCTTATCATGTAAAAATCGCAGACCAACTAGAATCATGATTCCCCCCCCCACCAAACATTCGACTACCTACCCAGCTTTAATTATCTACGGCTGTGTTATCTCGATTTTTTTTTTTCGGTGGAGGGCGGAAGTTGCGCAAAGGACGTCACAGGCAGAAAATTGAAAGCAAACATGATCTGTGTGCAACATAATACAAATGCTGTCAGAAAAAAATTATAGAATTATACGAATTCACAATATCAGAAAATTAACTCAGCTATATAGCCTTCTTATATGTCTCGCCCACAAAAATGAGATCACCCAGATGTTTCATATGAGACAGACACCCCGGAAGATCGGGCAATGGGCTAGAATCAGTCACTCGGCGTTGATCCGCCATCAGCTAGAACAAAGAATATCAATTTCTTATAGGGTGCACCACACCAAGAATGCCCTACCTATAACTAAACCACCTGCTATACACGATTATCCTACCACCAAGACACCAAAAAGACACAGCATCAGCATGTGAGCGAAACATCTTCTAACCTAATGGGTAACGAACGGGTATATCAGATATCCTAAAGGACAAAACATGGGAATACTAAAATTCGCCAGAATTATTAAAGAAATAGCGTAGGGGCAAAAACAGCATTAAGTTACACTATGGCTGAATGTGGCTATACACAATCCCACACCGCAATGACCGACCACATCAATTCCTCAGCAAAGCGATGTAAAGGTGGTGAAAATACCAAAATGACATAATGCGTAAGCAAGAATACATAAACGTACAAACCAACAAACAACGACAATTTAATAAACTGAACCCAAACAACCATCCACAAATCGCCACAAAAAAACCAACAAACGAACAACCAACAACAACAAACCCCAAAACCAAAAGCAGTGCGTCTGTGAAATATTTGATAGGTAGCTTATCGAATGCAAAGAATAATACTTTGATATTATTAAAATATTTAAGCAGTATACTTATGTTGAGTAAGTATTTTTAGTTGCCTTTTGTTCAAAAATGATGGAGCTGGGTTCTCACAGTCGACAAGCATACTCGACTGTATTTTACTTTTTATTTTTTTTATGTTTTGCATGCTCAGCTTATAAAAGTAAGTCAATATTCTGCTTCTCAGTTCTAATTAAGAACGTAAACAGTACATTTTAATTATTGCCTCTGCAATTCTCTCATAGTGGTATTTCTGCTTCGGGTGTTTGAACGACTCGATGGCATCTGCTGGGATTCGAGCGTATACACGGACGTGGCAGTAATGCGTGAGGTGTCTGAAAGATTTTGGGCTGTCATAGTTTTACACTTTTTAAAAATAATGAACACTATTTTCGTAGCAGATGGAGTTACACTAAGTACAAAGATGTCTGATACATCATGCTTAAATACGCCGGGCAAATTAAATGGAACTGCGTTATAAAGTATTTAAATACCTATACTTATTATCTGAATTTAAGTGTTAAAAGGCCGGTCAATCCTAAAAATCAACTAACTATATAATTGAATTTTGCTAAATCACTTTATTGATATGCAAAAGTGTTTTTGGTTATTTTTTTTGGTGGCCTGCAGTTTTTGGCTTCTATGCTCGTATTAATATCTCTATTGAGCACTCAACGGGTACAATTTAACGGAAGCTCTTACTTCTTCCCAGCTTCCCTATAAAACAAATGTGATGAGGTGATCAGATAAATGATTTTAAAATCATCTATCAAAGAGGCGGGAAGAAGAAAAAGAGAAAATAACATGAACTGAAATAATTGCACTGAAATAATTACATTAAATCGCAAATAGAGAGGAGAAAGAGAGAGAGAAGATAGATTTAGATAGAGGACAGAGACGAGAGAGAAGATAAATATGTGTATTTCACAATAATTCTTTTACAAGTCCTCTAGTCTTTAAAGATAATAGATACTTTGAAGATACATACTTATATATAAATTTTACCAGATCTGTCGTACTACTATGCGTGCGCCCGGCCTCTCTCGATTAGGTACAGTTCGCAGTCGTGAAGTGCGGCCGTTTCATGACTAGCCTCCATAAGAGGCGATATCGTTTGTCCGCCGTAATATGCATCCCCATTAGCCCGGCATACAGAGATTAGGAGCACACTCTGAGCCGCAATCGGGTGTTGTCTTATCTGCTACAAACGGAATAGAGCGCCGTTCTCAACCTCCATTTTTCCTCTGTCTCCACAGCCGCACCGTAACTCCACACTATGCATCCAGCCATTCTCGGGGCGCGGCCTTCGCCCAGCTGCATCATTAGATATGTGTTGCATTTGAAATGGCGAATTAATGTTGCCCAACAACGCCAGGCTCAATGGGGCAAGTGGTACCGTCAAGCGTACTATTGGAAACAAGCTCCATTCCCGACGGCGAGGCCCAGTGTAAAAGGTGGAACTAATGATTTCGCTCCGTATATCTAGGAGAATGAACTCCACTACTAGCCCCACTCTGACCCTAACAATGTTGAAGAGGCGCCTGAAGCAAGCGAAGTTCAAAAATCATCAGCCCAGCTTCCCAAGTAGAGATATAAACACATCGGAGGAGACCCTTCGTAACTAACCACATGACAGATCAATCTCTTGTATGTGGGTCATTGAAGCGGGTGTGTGATAAGCTCGCTCCACACGCACGAGGAAGCCCTATGAGAGAGAACTTTACACATTATATTAACAGCGATCTAAATCAGTGAGAGCTAGTTTATTACATTCTGTATACTGCCTAATGACTCGACTACTAACCTTGGGCTACTTCCACATGCCGCCACATGCGGGCCCTTCTCAGCAGAGTGAAGCGTCCAAACAATTGATGCCTCATTTCAAGCTAGAGCCGTGCCTTAGCAGTACAATATTACCAATCAGATAACAACACGCGGTTTCTTCACGACACTCGGCTTCTTCCCTACTATGTCTCGCCTCCGGCAACACCACGAGCGACCTTAGGTCACTCGGTATGTAACATTGGTTGCACATTGGTTGACAAATCCGCTGGATAAATGCTGATCCACTGTTGGACTATTTTGCCGACTAAGGAATAGCCCAAGGCAGCGGATCAAGCAAGCTGCCTTTCCGAATCGCCGATAAATCGCAAGATTTCGATACCATTCCATAATTACCATGTACCAAGAAACCTAAGCATTTTTTTATAATAAATGGAATTTTTACCTCACAACAAGCAATTCAAACAAGAGAAAGGATTGTCATATATTCATTTTGGAGACTTAATCTCATCTAGGATTTACTTATACATCTGGACTCAAGACTCATAAGGCCGGAGGCGCTAGACCCCCGCTTTACGGACTTTCCCCGGAGGATGAAGATTACATAATATCCTAATGTACAGATAGTGTTATAAAAGTGTGTAAAAAAAAAAAAGAAAGTAAGAAAAGAACTTTGTCGGCAAAAGAAGAATGTATCATAACATAATAATGATATACAAATCAAAAAATGTTGGAACAGTGAGCTTTCGGAAAATAGGAAATTGTAAGCCACAGCATGGAACTATTAACAAATAAGGTGAAACAAAAGTTTTTAGGTATGTGTCAAAGTGTAAATTTAGCTTTCAACATAAATGGTGAGATAAATTGTGTGAGTGGGCGACGACCATTAGCCGCCGCAACGAAACGTTGTGCAACAAATTGATGGTTGATCCATTTAGTAGAAATTCAAGACTCTTGCTTGGATACCGATACGGTGGTCTGACTGCAGGTTATCGGGCGACATGGGGTAGTCGACAGTTGGTGCGATACACATGTTGCGGCGAGTGTTGGTGGTTGGTCAATCACCAACAAAGTGCAAATCAGGCCATTTAGGGAAATGGTTTAGCTACTTCGATGTCTGTGGTCTGGGGTTGCAGCAGTCTTAAGGACCAATTGCAGAAAACATCATACTAATTCATGTACGGACAAAAGGGATGACCCCAACATTAATCGCGAAACTGCCCACGGTTTGGGCCAAGAACCTCTCTATTCACAACCTATTATGACTTCCACGGATTTTCAAGATGTTATGCAGCACTAAAAGTGACATTAAGTAGAGCTTGTACGAGAGATGCTCAACGCAATAAAGACTGAGCCAACTTATGTGGTAAGGACTAAAAAGATGTTTTCCAGTGCAATGTCTGCACTACTGTTTTTGACGTTTGCTATCAGAGGTCAGCGCGTTGGGCACTTTTAGTACGGATTCTATGAGACCGTGCGCAAGTTGCACATCAGAGAAAGCCCTATCAGAGTTGGCACATAAGGAGAGGGACATTTCATTAGACCAGAGACAGACATCCGGAAACAGGGGAATTGGATAGCGCTAAATATCCGACTTCCGACCCTACTCAAAACAACTACAAATAAAGATGGAAAAATATCACAAGGGCATAAATACACCAAGACAATCAACAAGGAAAATCATTAAACTGGAATATAATAACCGCAGGGGAAATAGTCGCTAACAAAAACAATAACAGGGAAATAATTCGTTACATAATATTAACCAACAGGGAATAACAGGGAAACCAGAAATGGCCAAAGGGATAACATGAGCAACCTTTTAATCAGAAGAATATCTAATAACGAGGATTCAAGGCCTCCTATCCGACAAATAGATCAGGAAACGCAACTTCACTTTTACTGAAGCAACAATCAAAGAACTTGCACGAACAATTACGGAGAGAAAATTTTCAAGGACCGCCTCGATTCCACAATTCAAGGGTATCTTAAATCAAAAAAAACTATTACTTCCCTACGTAGTTATCATTTGATAAATTTACGTTTTCTTTTGGTAGAACAGCACATGGGTTTTGTCCGTCTCTTTTATTTACCCTGATTTAATCCTATACAGAACATAGATTGTCCAACGCACGTCCTAACTAAAGACAGTTATTAATACACACATAAACCTAACACAAAGGTGATGTTCCCGCTATTCACAGAGATTCACTACACACAGAACGGCTTCTCCATGATTTTATTTCACGCTCATGATTTCTTCCATGGCTTGATAAGGCCATGGATTACTCTCAACCAATTGAAACGCGCCGTTCTCGCGAACCTGGCCTGGAATAATCTCCAAACATGAACTTGCAAATTATCAGATTTTCAAAAAGAAAGAAAACCCGCTACCTTGCACAGTTCACATAATCGAGCGATTTACGTCTAAAGGTCGTGTTAAAATTTTATACCTGTTAAATGTTGACTACTGGCACCTTCCTCTTTCTTGCAACTGTGAGATCTTCGAAGATTAATAACAACTTGAATTTAATTTCCCGGGTGGCCTTTAGAAGAAAGCCACATGATAATAATAGTTTGATTGGAGGTGGTGTAAATCTATGCCGACCACAGACAGTAATTTGTATCAGATTCAATATTTAAAAGAGTCGACTCTATCAATCAAGAGATCAATGTTTAGGAATTTGATTCCTAAACATAAATTCAAAGCGATCCAACCCCATTCAAATGTAAAAGACGAAATCAATGTGATTAATATCATCATTAAATGCAGAGAACGACAGTATCTGCTTTTAAGGCAGCTTGCAAAATCGTTTGCTAATTTTCCTACTGAAACTCAAAAAAACTTTTCTTATCAAACCGACCCCACAATTAAAGAACACAAAATCAAAAAGCGGCACTGACGATCATCTCCATCTATAATAACGCGTTTGATACGTGAGGTTGAATAGTCACGAATCAACGCAACAACCAAATAATGCGACCAAGACCATAATTATCAGCAAGCCATAGCCCCTGGAGCGCCTCCTATATTCTGGTGCCCAAGAAAATCGAATGACCCTACAAAAAAAGAAAGGGAGATGGTCATAACTATAGAAAGCTACGAGCAAAAACAATAAAGGATATAAATATCCAATAGCGACCATATTAACGAAACGTCTAGACACATCGGTCGGAGGCAAAAATAGTTCACGGCCACTTGATCTACAAGTGTTTACCGAACCAAATCGATGGAACGCCAAAAAGATCCACCCAAAACAGCCTTCATCGACAGACAGAAGGTGGTCACTAAGA
>NW_026263584.1:0-34656 GCF_009650485.2 Drosophila albomicans
AGTCACATTGAGGGAGGTCTTACTTGTCGGCTTGACCTTCACAGCCCTCTTCAACGCCAACCCCATATCTGGTGGGCAATAAGGCCTTGCTGCATGTGTATTTGCAGCTCTTTTGTCTGCGCCTTTTCAAAGGTTTAATTGTGCTTTTGCCGGCTGTTGACATAGGTATAGTCATCCATCCATATGCCAGTCTTTTCTTTGCTCCCCATTTTCAACATTCGCTCGCATGTTTGTATTCCAATATTGTCAGAACTGCGATGGAAACGTGTTATTAACTTGTATTAAATACAAGCGCTAATAGACTGATAAGCTCCTCTAAAATTTAGGATCTGCTGAACTAAAGTGAAAGGGTTAGATGGCTTAATCTTTCCAACATTAATTTGAGTTCGCAGTCAACTATGTTAACATATGGCTGAAAATTCCAATTATGATAGAGTTTCATAAATTTGAGTTGAAATAATGGAATGCCAAAATAGACTTACGGATTGAAAAAGTGTGGCATCAGTATTAGATAGGAAAGTTATGTTAATTAGCGACTTAAAGATAACTATTTGTATATTTTTACCAATTTATCTTAAAAAATTTAATACAGATATTTTTTGATACTTTCATTTATACTTGGATCTTATACTTTGATTCTTAGGAAATAACTACAGTTTATTAAAATGAAGTAAAGAAAGTTTTGCACAACTTGTTTCTAGACTTCAAGTTTTTCTAATAACATTTTATTATTTTGTATATAACTTTATATATGAAAAGTTAAAAAACTTTATAGTATTGTAAAGAGCTTTTTGCAGAGCTATGTAATTTAATATTCTTACATTGGATTGATTTATCTACAATTGGACTGTATTAAACTGTTTAAATAGACAATATTAATTTGCGAAGCTTTGTTAAAATTTTCGTGATAACTTTTTGACAAATTTGCTTTCTTTTCGCTAGCTGCTTTTTCGAATTTTCATGTAACTTTTCTAAGCTCACAACATTTATCTAAATGTTCAAGTAATTAATATTGTTTCAAATTACGCTGCCACAAATGTGAGTTAATGTGGGTGCTGACTTTGTTGTTGCCTGTTTTCGAGTGGACTCAATGCTTTAATTTTGTCAACTACCACAACCTCAATCCTCAAGATACAATCTGCCGACATATTCCACCGCCTAAAGGTGCTTGCAGACTCAACCAAACGAACTTAATTAGTACGCTGCAAAGCTAATGATGTTGTCTTTCATCAACTTATTATATGCAGATTGTGTCACTTTTAGTGGGCTGCCTCGCCGATCTTTGTAAACAGCTGCTCATACGACTAGCCTGAATGAATGCCTAGATCGGCAAAAGTCTGTCTTGGGACGCGTGGATTTGTGTGCCAGGAATGCAGCTAGGCAAAGCAGTTATGCCATTCATCAAATTTCCAACGTTGCGACTGTTTTATCGGCGGGCCATGAACTCTAGGCAAGAATATCGTGGCAAGCGTTCGGTTGAGGCGCTGTGCGACTACGTGAAGAAGCAGTTTCAGTTTGCGATCAAACGATTTACAGATATGGACAGCTGGAGATGATTGATGTGAAGCGACGCTTCCGATGATTGGCTTCTTCGATAATCGCACCAGCCCGACGGTTTCGCTGTCTTCGAGAGCAGCTGGCGTGGCGCTATAGCGAACGACTCGCTGACTTCTATCAGCTCGAGTTTGCCTCCGTTAGTCTAACCGTGGTCTTGTATAACGAACAACAATGCCAACGTTTTAGTCTATTCGTCCCGAGTACGGCGCGCACACATAGCCTACCGATGACGGTTGCTTTAGGGTGAATGGCAATTAAGGATAATGGCTGGAGGCATGGCTAATACAGAAATGTCCTTGGTAGCGGTGAAGGTGGACTTAAGCAACTGGAGGAGCTCATTGAGCAGCGTTGGCCATTGCGGTGTTGTATTCATCTACCCAACGATGAGGAATTCCGCGTGAAAGATTTCAAGAAGCGTATTGTGAAAATGCAATTGGTCGTGGATTTGCGACCAATTAGAACTATTGTCACAGTGACATGGCCTCCAGATTCCACATTCTGTGGTCACATGTCGGCAAAAGACACATCGCGATTTGCCTATTATATGCCATCGGAACTCTCTCGAAACTATGGTTATCCCATATCACCAAATGCAAGGTATATGTATTATACAGACATGCTTCAGACAGTTGTTCGTGAGTCATAATCGTTTCAATAATCAACACATTAAAGCACGAATCGTTCGTCAAATAGCACCGAGATTGCCAGCGAATTCGACGTTAAACAACTTCGGGGACCCTCCAAGCATCGCTATAGTCTGATTCGCACCGATGAGCTATGAGTGATGATGTGCCTCGCGTTCATTTTGCGTTTTAATCTTCTTGTGCTCCAGAGTCCTAGCGAGCTGATATCCGTGACTGCTGCTCTGCTCTTGTTATTTTTCGTTAATAAAGCTATTCCAGTGCTGCGCAACTTTAATCAGCTCTTGCTAGTGCACACTTCAGGGTATTGCGCCTACTAACACTACATACACAGCAGCGGAAATTTAAAGTGGTAATGCTTTGAGTTGGGCTTATTAAAGAGGCTTAAGAGAACGTTAACTGATGTTGAATATCTACAGATTTACATGTACTTTTAATCTCGATAAAAGGGTATTTAATTTGGTGCCAGCTTAGAAATTATTCTATAATACTAAAACCTCTCTCTAATATTCGACAGTCATATAATTTCTTAAAAATAGCTATATTACAATTCTTTTTTTATTCATGCTTACAGGTCGACTCTATGGCATATGTTGTAATGTGGTAGTTATTCGGATATATCAAAAATACTTTTTGGTATATTGGTTAGTGCATACTTCAACAAACTTGATCTGTACTATTCTTAATTAAGTCGATATTTACGTTATCAATCATTTTAAAGATTTTTAATAAAATATTCTAATTTATTTTGCACTCTAACTTAATCGACCTTTCTGTACTGTTAAAATATCAAATAATCTTTTATCTATGCTATAAGTTAAAGTATTAGATAACATATAAGGTAATTTTTTGTATACTCATGTTTCACTATTTTTAATAAGAGATTAAATTCACGCCAACAAGTTTGGCAGACTAATCGGAATTTGGTTTTAAATGATGGACATTTAATTGTTATAATATTTAAACTCTTTCTTTTGTGAATGCAACAACCAGATACTTGCACTCTGGTTGAGCTGCAGGCTCTTAGTCGCCTATTTCTGTGAGTATTTGAGGTCATGCATTTTGTAGCGCTTAAAAATGCTCGTTTTTCGTTTGCCCACGGAGAAATGGTGAAACAAATTGCCTGCAAACTAAACATAAATGGTTAAACAGACACTCTGCTCAAGGCACTCTCAACGGAAAATCACTTGAGGCTGCATACTTCTGCTTCTCTCTACTACTGGCTGCCACTTGGGCACTGCACGAGGTCTTATCGTACCTCGGAACAATCATGCATCAAACTTGACTATAGTCATGGGCCTCTGCACAAGGTTTCGCTTACCAACTTACTTCCGGCTAGTTCAATCAGCTTGCATCTTGCCTGTATCGCCGGACATAATTTTGCTGTGAGTTTTTGCAATTTTACTTTGCATCCCAAGCATGCTTGCAGGCTTTGGAGGTCTGATGTTACTGCTGTTGCACCAGCAGAAGCAGCAGCAGCTAGCATTAGCCTAAGAGTGTTTGTGGCTTCTCTATGGCCAGGCTAGCTATTCCAACTGCACTTCCCACTTGACTACTTGTCTTGTTCTTGCAGTGCCTTGCGCACTCCGTTTCCGGCTTGCAACTTCATTCCCTCTTCCCTCCATCTGCACCAGTTTTGCTTGGTTTAGTTTTCCCATGCGCCTGCATTTGACACTCCTGGTTTGCAACAATCACTTCAGCGCCATGCGTCGTCATCCTCGTCGTCGTTCCGTCCTCGTCGTCGTTCGTCCTTTGTGGTGTCTACGAACCAAAATCTGCAGACTGAAAACACCACCAAAAGAACAGAACAGCAGCTGGTGTCGACTCAACTGGTCGCAATTGAAGTTTGCAGTTCCAGTTTCAACTTGCAGTTGAGTAGTTTTTTTTTGGGGTTGATTTTTCTATAAACATTATGCGCCATATCTAATTTGGTCATTTGTTTTTCGTGGTTACAGACTTTGCATGCTTCAAAACACTATGCGAGAAAACATTAGAATGGAAATGGGATTAGCAGATTAATATTAATTCATCAAAAGTATTTATTAGTTTAAAACTTGTATTACCATTGACAAAGTATATTAAATATTCATCTCGACATTGTTTCAAAGTCTGTATAACAGATCAAAGTTGACGTTATATTATTGTTTCCAAAAAATGTATTTTACAATAAGTATTACAAATACACTGGACATTATAAACCTTTCATTATGAATACTGCTTTTCATTATGCGGTTTCATTGACAAATATCATGCTTCTAAAACTATCCGATCAAGATATTTAAGAGTCTGGAAGTGCGATTTTGTATTGAACTAAATTATTTAATTCTCTCCACAAATGTAGTAAATAAATATTAGATAATATATCAAACTTTTCTGACAGTGTAGCACACAAAAGCCTGTAGTTTATTCTTATCGCAGCATTTAATATTAAATTCTCTTAGCCAGAATGTAGTCATCATTATTTTGCAGTGAATCGAAGATTACCACCTTAAAGACGTTGCACTCGTCTTGTTGGAGCACGCCTCGCAACGCCAGCTATTTGTTCAAACAAATTGAGCTTCATTTACAACGCAAAAGAAAATAAACAGAAAGCTGCAAGAAAAGCGCCGTGGGGAAAGATTGAAATAGGGCGGCGCCTCAGCTGCCACTGACGACGAATCTGACTTTTTGAGTCAAGTACAAAACTATCTTATTTTCTACTTAATTAATTAGCACACACCTTGTGTGTATGTGTGTGCGAGGGAATCATATCGTGCTGCTTTGAGTGGTGTGCGTATGTCGTGTTGAAGACAATTTTTGAGCTGCAACTTTAGCGTTGCTTTTATGAAACGATATCTATATTTTTGCCTGGCAATGAGACGAGAGGCTGACGCTTTGTTGCATTAATGAAAATTAACGTCTTTCCATTTAAATAAACGCACGTTTCATTATTGCCAATGACTGCATATGTGTGAGTGTCGAGGTGTATGTGTTTGTGTGAAGTCAATCGCCCCTGGTACTGCCTAGGCACTCCTCCAGCAGTGTGTATGATTTACAAAAGTTCCGCATGCACCTTAGCATTTAGATTTGAAATCGCACCAAGCTGCATGATTTATGTTCCCATTTCACTGTGCGACTTGCCACACCGCTTGCTTTCTGGAGGCCTTTTGTTCTTCGCGTAGGAGACACGTTGTGTCTCTCTGTTGACACTAGGTGTCGTTAAGCTTTTAATTCTAATTTCAACGTTCGGCAATTTTTCGACAGATGACATTTGCATTACGTTGACGGATACTCTCTATCGCTCATAAAAGGCGGCCAACCAATGGATATAAAAATATTACTCACTCACTGGGCAAAGACAAGCCATCGTGACATTTCATTTGTTCTTTGCCGTTGTCATTGACTCCAATTTGTTGGCCAACAACAATTGCCATCATATATTAACAGCTGTTTCAGGCCGGTTAGAGCAACATCCAGTTTTGCTTAGTTATTATAGCATGCTTTTTATTGTATAAGTTTTTGTGCCAATTTAAATGC
The DNA here is from genome assembly GCF_009650485.2 of Drosophila albomicans. Taxonomy (NCBI): domain Eukaryota; kingdom Metazoa; phylum Arthropoda; class Insecta; order Diptera; family Drosophilidae; genus Drosophila; species Drosophila albomicans. The sequence goes on from NW_026263584.1 coordinate 5,715, forward strand.
TTAAAGTGCCAAGAAAACAGCGTTTGGAATGAAATTTAAATAATGAATTGCGTTTGAAATAAAAAGTAAAAAATGTGGTGTATTAAACAAACAATTATTATTTATTCTTTGAATTCAATAATTTTATATTCGTATTATTTTAATGCAATTAATATATCTTTACGAAATTTAAATGAACAAAATTGAACGATATTACCGATAAATTTATGTTATTGCAAATATCCATTGAAGGCGAAACAAGAGCTTTTAGGGCTTAAAATTTTATATATTCATTAGAAAAAATAATCATATAGGTCTGTAAAATTTGATAATTTAGTATTCCAAATTATAAAATTACTGTTTATTTTAAACTTAATTTCACATGCAAAATAATAGTTTATATATAATTGTAATCAAGTACCTTTTAAGTATGTAACTACTAACATCTACTTATGTAATTGACTTTAAATTTAAAATTAACAAAAATTTAATATTTTACCTGAAAATCATATCAATGAAATCATGACCAATAATAAATTATGTCATTTAAATCAAATAAATTAAGAACTTTAGACATAATACAAATTTCTTTAAGAATTTTAGTATTTCGCCATACAGAAATGCGCCAGGATTCTAAAGTTGTATATTTCCTCCTACATTGCATTCAGCTTATTTTACCTTCATATTGTCAATTTTTCGCTATGGGCGATTTCGTCTCTGTAAACGACTTTTCAATTTAATTTTAAGCTTGAGCTCTTCGGTCGGTTCGACTGTTCGGAAAATTCGATAAATGCCATAAAATGTGCAACATGACTATGATATCTCGCCATCAGATTATTTGTTTTTTTTGTGCTTCTCCATTTTTTTCCTTGCCCATTGATCCCAACACATTTTTTTATATGCGGCAAATCTTGGAAAACGTTAGTAGGCGCAAAAAAAAGAAGAGTACTTAATTATAGCAAAAGGGAAAACATCCTTAAAAAAGATAGCAAAACAAGGAGAGGTATGGCAATATATCAATCACGGACTAAAAACTGCCACTAAAGAAGAGTAGAGGGAAGTAGTTAAAGTCTATGCGAAAGCCATTACACCTAATGCAATTAAAATAATAATTGTGTTATTACTCTCAAAACAACGTTCAGTTGGACTTCATCGTAAAGCTTGGGCACATTTTCTCAACATGCTCCAGACCGTTCATTTGAAAGGATTGCGCGAGTGGAAGTCCTGCTTGACTCGATCCTATAATGGGCGCAAGTGCAGCTGCCTAGAACATAACGCAACGCATTGCAAATCAATAAAAATTCCAATTATAATGCCATAAAACACAAAACAGCAGCCTAAAAATCGAACACCAAACTGAAACGTTTAAGCGAACAATCGTTTGAGTTCGCTCGCTGCTGGTCTGACCAAGGCCATTTCATTTCATTTAATGGCTGGTAATTCATGCTTGCCTACTTAATGTGTGGTCAGTGCAACCTAGAGCCCCAAGGGGGCAGAAAAACGCCCAGTCCCCCCAAAAATCATTTTAAAAAAACTTTGTCCAAAGTTGGGGGTGATAAACTTTGGCGTTTTTTTTTCGGCCTTTTTTGGGGGACTTTGGGGCCTGCTGACAGGGCTAGACACAGCAAAAACTGTATTGGAATTTTTTGTAGTTTAAAAGTTTATCTAGCTTAAGAATATAAAATTCAACAACAAGAAGGTTGTCCTCATTCTTTGTAAGTTCCGGGAGTTGTAGTTAGTAAAAATATTTTGAAAAAATAAATATGTTATTTTTCTATTAATAATAAAACAAATGGAGTTTTTCAGTACTAATATAGAAATCGACCGCAAGTTTCACTATATTAAAAAAGTAGTGCCTAATGGACAGGGCTAGAACGATCAGCCAAAAATGTATTGGAATTTACAGTTTACAATGTTTCCAGCTTAAGAAATAAATTTTAATCAAAAGAAGTGTCCTTACTTTTGCAAGCTCTAAGTGAAGCTGAAAGTTTAATCATGGGAGAGAGCTAAAATATTTCAAAAATGTACTGCTATTCTTACCATTTTGAATTCACTAATTAAAAGGCAATGAAGAAAGCTCTCACATAACTGAGAAACCCGAAACTACAGTCAAATCATTAGTAGTAGGTAAATATGTTTTAAAAATATTTGAAATTAATTAAACGCAGGTGAAGTTTCAACGATTAGCCGTTGAAATATAAGAATGTATTGAATTTGCAACTTGCCAATTAAATATTTGCACAACTCTGGAAAAATAAATTGTTTCTGTCTTTCAAATTTGACTAATTAAGTTGGGGCAGTAATAACTTAAAAGTTTCTCAAACACTCAGCAGTAAATTTTTAAAAATGAATTTTCAAAATAGAATATAGTCGTCATTTTATTAATTAGAAAGCTTTGCCAATCAGAGCACATGTATGTATGTAAGTTGCTCAATGACAGAGAAAGTTCAAAGTACCTCAACTGCAAGCCCGCTGCATAATATCAGATAGATAAGCCACCGGAAAACTTTGCTTGTACAACAAGAAGTAAAGTTTTTAGTTGCACTTGGCAAGTATTATTTATACGCTCTATTTTATGATGCGCATTATCGCTCGTAGCTGCTGTGTTGTTTTTTTGCCATTTTTAGAAACATCTTTCCCACACAATCTGATACTCGTCAACTTAAAGCTTAGCGTGAGCTGAGCTCATAACTCTTGCTGCATGTCGATGTCATATTCTTTGGGAGTTTATGTCGACAAAGCTCTGCCTCTTTCCCCGTTCTCTATTTTACTTTCTCTCTCTCTCTATGTTCGTTGTACAAAAAAACCATGACAGCACTGCGACGAGTGCCTACTAAACGAGCTAACATTGCCTGTTGTTGAATGATAACAGCAGCCGCAATGAAACATTGCACGATAGAAGATTGGAGCGAGAAGGAGATATAGAGAAGAGCAGAGAAAGGGAAAGAAGAGGGAGACAGCCTGAGCAATTAATCTTTACAATGGCGTACTGCGAAAATGGAGTCATAAATTACCAAGTACGCGTACACCGACGACCAAAAGACTAGAGAGGAGTAGTTGCAAGTGCTTCAACCTTTAGAATTAGCTCGAGATCTCTCGGCAATGTGAATGCGTGAAGCACTCACGGAAGCATATGTGTGTCTGTGTGTGATGTGTGTAGTGTTAGTGGTGGAATATATAAGCAACTGTAGTCTACTTCGAGCGCACACGCAGGTAGCATACAACACGGCAGTTGCAGTCACAAGTTGTCTCTGAAGTGACGCTGTTGCGATTTGATGAGCCGAGTGTGTGCTTACAAAATGCACACATATTCAATTTAGTCACTATTCGTTGTGTCTCCCTGATGAAATCTATCCTCAACATGAATATTGCAACGCAACACCACAACTACACACTGAACTCAAACTGCATATCCAAAATAGGTCATGTTAAAATAGGTTACATTTTAAATATTGCATTTCTAAACATATCTATTCCAGGAATGTCTCCTTAAAAGACTCCACAACATTTCATTCTTGAATTTTAAAGTATTTCTCAAATATTGTTCTGCTTAAAAGTTTGCTTCTTGCGCTGTAAAATTTCTTTTAAGCTCTGTGCCGTTCTTATTATGCTATTTGTATAAATGTGTGATTCGGACAGAATAGTGAATGGGCAAACGAGTACAGAACAAAATATGCTGCCAAACTTAATCCATGATATATATTAATAGGGGAACTACTCACACACTCACAGGCGGGCGACACACGTGGTCGTATAGCATAGCTGTTAAATTAATGCGTAACGAGCCCCAGTATGGATTTAATACAGGGTTAAACTTTGCGTAGGGCAAAAGACTTCGACGTGTGTTCCCGCAATTGCGCTCATGTCTGCATATAAAAAATGCTATATAATATTTCACACTCTTTGATGCAATTTGATTTATGGCACAAAGATGCGCGTCCTCTCTGCTCGTTATCCTTCTTTTTCTTTTATCAGGCTGAAAATTAGCTCGTTTGTCTTCAGGCTTTACCAAGAATGCGTGCGAAACAAGAAAAACAAAAAAAAAAACACAAATAAAAGCGCACAACAAATGATGCATAGAAGATTTTAGTGCTAACGAGGCAGCAGAATCAAGAATAACTAAACTTTATGTGGGCCGCAATCCCTTTGAATATATCAACAAGCGTTCGTGCTTTGAAACCCCTCGTTTGCCAACCTTTAAACTCCTGCCCATAATCTCCTAATCCCTAGAATTCAAACCGAGGCGCACACCAAAGGACTGATCACGACACATTGCTTGCGCCTCTCCATAACTTTATGGCGTTCATCGGGCGCTTTACATGTTCTGAAGAGAGTCTCGTTGTGGTTGTGGATTTACACAAAAACTTGTCAAATGAACTCTGAAAATCACAACTGATAATTGGCTGGCGGCCAAACGGCAGCTGACCTAATGCTAAAGCCAGATGATATAGATATGTTAATCATGGTTGATAGTCGATGGGGATACAACATTCAAGGAGAGCGTAACGAGTAACCTACTCTGTATGATGGTGTGAAATTTTTCAACATAAATATGTGAAAAGGAAGCATTTTAAATTTCATTATGATGAAATAACGTTTAGTGACAGTTATTGAGTAGTGCGTATATACGCTGAAGAAGTGGTTTCCCTTTTATAGCGTAAGAGAATGTCAAAGAAATAAAAATAGACTCTTTCAGTTGCGGTGCGGTATATACTTCCTCAGGTAAACAGAGAATACATTTAAATAATATCGATAAAAACTCTAGATATAATTATTTTTTAACTCTCTGTGTGGCTAACAGTACAGTTATTTTTTTATAACCTCCAGCGAGGTACATAACGTATTGATTTAAATACTCTCATGTACTCACCAATTCTCTTCACAATTATCAATCACTTGTTTCCGTTGGACTTAAATTTGCAACAATATATTGTATTATATAATATGGCGCACACTAAATAAATGTTGATTCTAAATATTTTAAATAAAACTACTTTTCGATTGAGGTAAATATGTTAACTTTTAGCATATCTGTAATCGAGGTGTGTGTGGGGGGCGTGTGTAACTAACCTTTTAAGAGACCTCAATACAATAAATCTTAATTGTTAAGACATTACAGTTTTTGGTTTAGTCAACTAGTTTCTTAGTTGACAGAATCAACTAACTCTCACTCGAATACATACATAGTAAGTTGTTTGCTGTTATTATAATCATTTCTCTCGAAAAACCATGCATATATCTCTCTCGGGTTCTTTAATATGTTTGTTTTTTGAAAGATGGCGAGAAATATTTAAATGGCTTAAATCAATGCCAACGGACAGCGGGCTTGCTCGTCCGGTAGCCCTCTCCATATGGCGCGCCCACATACCCTCGCTACTGCAATCCCTCTATAACACCGACTGAATCGCCTTTATTATTGTTATGGAGGCCATTTGCATAGCATCTTGTTATTTTTTTTCTCTTATGCTAAACGTTAGGCGCCTCTCCTTCGTTCTTCATGCCATTCCAATTATTTGTGTGCGTCGGTAATTTACGAAGATATTCAATATGTGTATAAATTTGACACTTCTCTCCCTCGTCATCTTGTTTTTTGTGGTCTCTGGTCTCATGAGGTTAGATGAGAATTGTATAAAAAGAGGGCTCAAAAACTGTGGTTAGATAAGTTCTCTCGAAGTCAACTCCAAAGCTTAACTATGAAATTCTTTATCCGCATTCGCTTTTATGCTGATGGCTTATCCTGCTGGCTTTCACCTCTCGCAACACCTCAGCACGTGGAGGTCATGGAGGGGTGCGTAACCAAGGACATGGTGTTGCCGGACATGGCCGGTTGGCACCAAGGTGGATTCTCGGTAACCAGCGGAGGAACATGGTGAGCAAAAGCGTAGGCCATTGGATGGACTAAGGTGGACATACATTCATTGATTCAGTGACGTCAATCTCGCTATCCCTAATGACATGACATTCTTTTTGAAACCAATAAATGTAAAAAAAAACAAACGATATGTATTTGCGCATCTTTTGTTAGACTTAAAAAAATATAAATATGTAAAAAACAACAATAAATTGATCTAAATTTACATAGCCAGTAATGAATTCAAAGTTATTAATTCCAATGGTAAAGGAGCATTTAAACTATGATAAATGCATATGATTCAAATTTCAATAACTCATTTTCTGCTCTTTTATCAACATTAGTGTCCAGAGTTCTATTGCCATTGACCCGAATTGTATTTGGATGTTTAAGTTTCTAATTAGTTAACGGCCTCCAACTTATATCTATTCTATTGGAAAGTCATTGGAAAGGCAGCAACACAAAAAGGTTATGGAAATAGAGTCTTGAAAATAATAATAAGCTAACAGGTTAATACTTAAGTCAGAAGCAGGCGTTATTGTTTATGTTGTTTATAAAGCAGCTAATTGGCTAATAATACATAATTTAGCGGAACATCGAAAATCTGCGATTAAACATAGGAATAATTTTGAATTTTTATTTGCAATATGATTTTAAAAACATTTTGTAATGTGCTTACCATTTTGTTATGTTTAGTCGATATGACATCGTATTGGACAACGTTGATTAAACGACGTTAAATGTCACTTTGGTTTGGTTTTTTGTATTTCAAGATCAATAACAAAAGTGTGTGTTTAACAAACACGGGAAAGATAGTGTGTGTGTGGCTTATATAATTAGAAAATTAATATGTTTCTAAATAACCTCAGGTTGCAAATCACAAATGCTGTCTGCATTATTTTGTTAATGAGACGTTAAATTGCCAATATTATTGTTCTCTGTGACTGTTGTTGTACGGCGCACTTTAAATGATTTAAATTATTTGTCGCTTTCGGTAAATTCACCAAAAATTAATTATGCATATTTAATACACACTTCTCCTCTAACACTTTCTGACCCATATCTAGCACTTGAATTTGGGTGACTCTGCTCTTAGATGAGTTCTGGACTGAATTAGTATAAAAAAGAGATGTTCTCAACTGCGATGTTTGGTTAGTTTGTAAGGTCACTCAAGACCTTAACTATAAACTGTTTATCGCTCTCATCTGTAGCCTAGTCGCAGCTTTGCCTTCTGGGCGGGCACCTCAATTCTGGGCCGTGGTTGGTTGGTTTCGTGGTGGCCTAGCCGCTGCCAGTGCTTCTGCTAACAGCCCAAGCTTCAGTGTGTTATTCGGAGGCGGGCGACGTTCCTGGTGAATTCGGGTGGCGCGCCTGGCTTTGGAACGGTGGCGGATTTGAGAGGTCGTCCTGGTGGAATTCGGAGGTGCGCTAGGGTCGCGGTTGGTGGATTTCGGGAGGTGGTCCCGGCCTTCGTGAGCCCTGGTGTGTGTGAGTGGTTCCCGGCTTCGGAGGTGGACAGGATTTGGAGGTCGTCCTGGATTCGGCAGGTGGCCTGCGGTGGATTTGGTGGCGCCTCTGCTAACGCAAATGCGGAGATAATTGCCCAATTGTGGAGTGGATTGTGGCCTTAATCAGATCTGATGAATCCTTCAAGGCTTTTTAAGTATCAATAAACCCCAATAGTAAATAATTTAGGCAAACTCTTGATTATCAAAAGATAAAAATAATAAATGTATATAAAATAAAAAGAGTAGTTTTTAACAAAATATAAATAAAATTAGTATTTATAAATACTCAAGGGAAATGATACAGATAGCGTTATCTCACCTCTAGAAAAAATTCCGCTGATCAAGTGAGAAAAGCGCGGACTCTACAAGTTTTACCATATTTGTATATGGATATAAACAGCGGGCCCTTTGCAAAATTCGGGAGGAAAGTTATTTTGTACTGTGCTGTATCTTATGATTTCATACATTTTTTTTAGCTCTAATAAATATGTGAGGTGGCTATGTATGTTAAAATTTTTCGCTAAAGTACGAATAGTTTACGAACTAAAATATAGAAAACCGAATCATCTCGTTTAATAGAGAATTCTCTGATTAATTCACTCGGCAAAAGTATACTTCTATTAAAAGCAGAGATAGATAGACTAATGAAACACTAAGTCAATAGTATGCTCCGACTAGATATAATATCCCGCTAACCTTTTTTCAACTTAAATAGAACATCTGTACGCGCCTCTCTATCCCGTATTAAAATATTACCAAAGATTAATGGATCCTTAATAATTCAATTCAAAATTCACATGAAATGTCTACTACCAAAATATTACCAGATTGAAGCCAAGCTCCAACACCAGTCGGTTTTCAATTAAAAAATAATAACTTTACTTTCCTGTATCAAAACAGGGATTATGCATAAAAGTAATAATCCCTACTACCAAAAAAGGATCGAATGTGAAGAGAAGAAGCATTGAAGTATCTTTAACTTATTGAGGGGCGGGGGGGGGGGGGGGGGGGGGGGGGGGGGGGGGGGGGGGGGGGGGAGGGGGGGGGGGGGGGGGGGGGGGGGGGGGGGGGGGGGGGGGGGGGTAAAAGATAACTAACCGGTTGTAATAGATTAGCTGCTTTATTTAACTATTTTGTTTACGGAACAACTAATTAAACAATTCAAATTGCTTTTTGCGACGTCATCATTGTTCCTAGTGTGAAGAATCTAGAACTCCAAAGCTTCAAATAATATGTATTTTTTGTGCTAATAATAGAACACATAATTCAGTTTTTACAAAAAAACGTTTGTTTTCTTTACACACACTTGTTATTAGCAAGTTCGAATTGTATAGAAGACACGAATGACTGGTTGTGTTGGTTAGGTTTCTAAAGAGAAAATATAAATTAGCTTTGTGTTTGCAGTTGTCAGTTTCCAGATTTTGATTTCTATTAAGTTTAAAATTTTAGCTAAATACCTCTTCTTATTTTAATTAAATAAGTCAAAATTAAAAATTGGTAATTATTTGACTGTCAGTTTAATTGAAAATATTGTTTAAATATGCATATTTCGAAAATGCAATCAATGTTGGTTATTTGCTTACACCCGTTAATGAGTTAAATATGTTATGAACCACATGTAAGTAATTGGTTATTAACAAATTAACTTAAATGCTTAACGCATTACAGGTTGGTAAAACATAAATTATAAGAAACATATGACAAGGGACATTATTGTTATTTAACAATATTCTGGGGGGTAAAAAATAAGATGATGGGGGAAAAAGTTAATTGGCGCGGTATTCATAAAATATAATTACAACGCTTGAGAGTCTGTTGTTTAGCACATGCCCTTTGCTGGCCTTTAACACACACACACATCTACCACACACACACACACACAACACGACCACAACATACACGCACGCACACTCGTTTCTCTCGAGAAATATGCGTTCTGATCCAGTGCAAACACTGGAAGTTAGCATCCAGCCGTGAGAAGAGGCCAGCAGTCTTGAGTTGGCCTGTTGTTGCCAGAAAAAGGCCAATTAAAAATGGTCGCCGTCTGTCATTAGGAGTTTTTAAATTTTGCTACATGCCACTTCCGAGAATCGACACAACGGGCCACGCCACAAACATGCTTCGTCTGCTCGTCGCTGAATACATAGTTTTTAGCACATTTTAGCATTGCATAGTTTATCGTACTTCTTATAACTCGCATTCATGTCAGTCCTCGGCAGATATAAGTTCGCAATTTTTCAGTTTTTTTTTGGGCACGGAACTTGTTTAATTTTGCCGCACGCTGCAAATATCTGTAACTTTTTGTCACACTACTAAAAATGAAAAAAAAAAAAACTGAAAATGAAGAAAAATGGCATGCGCACAAGAACGAAGGAAAAATGAAAAATCGTATAACAGTGGCAAAAAGTAGCTGGACAAAAAGTTGCATTATGTCATTGCATACTTTTAGGCACTTGCGCAAAGCCTACTCTACTATGAAGACAGTCTAGATCTCATACTGTGTGAAACTTTTCACATGCGACATGTTCCGTTTCGTCGTCTCACATTGTTGATTTAGTCTCAATTCCGGCTTATCAGCCACCCACATTAACCACAATTTCCATTAACTCAACCTGCTGCGCGCGCATTCCCACCAACAACAGAACGGGCGTGGCGAGGAGAGGTGGGTAACCGAAGGCAATGACAATGGGCCTAAGCAAATGTTTTATAAAGTATTGCCATCCATTTGTTAGCTGCCCCAATCAGGCACCGGTCCCATGGACAATGAAATGCCTCAGATCGCTGCCTTCTGCTTGTCCACCCTGGGAGTCACATAAAACGTTTCCGCACTACTGACACATATTTCAGTCGCCATACGCAACGTTACGGAGACAAATCGAATCAACCAAACTTGCTGCCAATCTTCCAATCTTTCCAACTCCAATTCCGAGCTCAGTCACAGATTTCATGTTCCCTCCTTTTGCATAGCTGCAATCTCCGGTTCCTCGCGCGATATGCCAAGAGCTCAACCATCCGAGATTTCGTTGCTTAGGATTAATAAACAGTTTGAACTCCACTGGCCTCTCGCAAAATTCTGTAATAGATTTTCTTTCGTCAATTGTCTGTTAAGCAAAAAAAAGTGTTCTAACAATAAGTCATGCTCGACTTTGTTAAATACTGGATGTACCTTAACTTATGTTATTGTTTTACAAAATTAAACGGTATTGAAAACTTTACAGAAAGAATCTAAACCTCTCAGACTTTATAATTGTATGCGGAAATTCCTCAAAACATTACAATGCATCTAAAAGAAACTTAATCAAATTGATACTTGCATTATAGCCATGAATTTTTAATGCATTAACATTTAATATATGCCTAATGACAAATGATCCTCTTAGTGCCACCAAAAAATTCACACCTCAACATAATTCTTAAAGCATTTAAAATAACAATTTTATGTGACATCTATATAGTCCTAAGCTCTCACCATCCGTCTACCAACTTGTGATATATATCTAAATTCAGAATGTACACTAGGTTAATGAAAACAATTGCACAAGGCTCCAGAACATTAAGGTTCTTTCCAAAAAGTTCAATCCGATTATATAGTAAAAACTGGATACTTACTATCCCATATTTACTGCACACTAAACTAATATTATCAAAGCATATTCTTTCATGCTTAGACAAGTCTCCCTTTTATCTATCACTTTTTTATACGTTCTCTCTGCACTCAGTCAATTTAACAAGCTTTTCTGACAACCTTTTCTAAACCAAGCTGACTTAACCATCTCTAACTACACGAACCCACATACACCTCCCATTAGCATCACAATCACACAAGCATATCCGAGTACTCGCATCAACTAGTTAGTCCACTTGATGAGTAGCTCGTCTCTCTCTCTTGTGTTGGACAAAATAAATATTCGAATGATAACTGATTTAATGAAGTTGCCCTAAGCTTGGACATGCTAACCGGACAGGGCAATGTCCCATGCCACCCGCTTGTAGATCAATATATAACTCAGGCACGATCGGAGAATGGCAAAAGCGAGTCAGCATGCATTCAGTTGAGCACAAATCACACACCCACACCACCTCGAATCAGATACCGAGGCTATTTGATACAAGAATACGAGTTTGCAGACTACATTTGGATGGATCAAAGTGGCAGCAACTGAAAAATTCGCAACAGCCCAGTCGATTAGTAGCCTGTAACACACCAAACTCGAATTTTTAGTCGGCACGGGGTAATTAAAATTTAATCATTCGACACGATATAGCCTACTCACACATCAGATCACACCCACAACATCACATACCGATTGTCGCACTCACTACTCACACTCACACAATCGAAACACACTCATTCTAGCGTTGCCAAATTAAGCTGATGCCAAACCGGGCGACGAGGTAAACAAGGTCGCGCGCCAGCCCGATAAGCGTTGCATGACCTTTAGCCAAATGAATGGATGCTACCACCTCTTTCACTCTTGGAGCGGCACGGCAAATAGGTAAGCCGGTATCGTGGCAGTTGGCAGGGCCGCGCCAATGGAGAAGAGATCATGAGACACATTAGTCCTCGGACTTCGTTGCAATGAGCTCACAGGTTCGCTCGTTTCGCCTGTGCACATTTAGTAGCTCATACTTTGTATGAAGGGCGACTCCGCAACCAATTACTACTGTTGCGCTCGTCATAGTAAATGTACGCCAATGTTGAAGAGCGCTCACCTAACTGTTTAAATACCGACATGAGAATCACGCCAGTATTGAAGAAACGTTGGAAGAACATAGGCACCATTCAGTGTAAGTCAGCTTGTAGAACCTATAACATATATTTGACACTTTGATTTCTATTGGCCACACACACCTATCGTCAGCCGGGCCAGAATAACGTGACGAAAGGACCAATCGCGGGATCAGCCACCCGGACGAACGGTGGTTTTTAGCTATGCTCAGCTGGTTGAATGGAGCCCGTAATTCGTTTTGCGCATTTCATTGTGTTCATATGCGTAGTTCGCTTTCAACTACAGATGCAAATGTAATGACGTGCACATTAATGGTCGGAACATGGAACGGTTTAACTGCCAGTAACGGAGATAACAACACACAAACCAACACAATAATCCATGCTCAAAATAACTAATAAGGTTCCCAGTACACATCATACCTAGCTCCTTCTTGGGCATGTACGATCAAGCATCCGAAACTATGATAAGCTACGTAGCTATCAAGTGCACTGTTTATGTATTATCGTGAGCTGAAAAGCTCTTGACCTGTTATGTAATACGCATTCTCAAAAAATTCAAAACTTCGCATGTTTAATTAACCATATTTTTTAATTCTGCTTCCACTATGTATTTTAATTATATTATGCCACATTAATTTTAATCCTTTTTATAGATTCCTGCTTTACAACTTCATTTGTATATAAATATTTTTATTCTAAATTATAAATGTTTAAGATTGTTACTTATTTTAACCAGTTTTATTGGAAAATATTTGCAAGCGTTCTCTACTTTTTTTTTTTACTCATTTTTAACATGCTCCTATACCAACAGGTTGTTTTTTTGTTTACCATACAGCATTAGTTTAAAAGTATTTGCACTCTCCTTTTGGTCGTACCAAGCCGAAGTTTGCGTTTCTTATAAAAGTCTTCAGCATAATATATAATGCTTAACAGAGCACATTCCCTTGCTGCAAATTGGAGCAAATTCAATTTGAAACTGGCGATACTTTTCTTTTTTTTTAAGAAATGACTCGTATGGAAAATTAACTAATGATTCTTTCGGTCGTATTTGAATTGCGACTGCTAAAGTTTTTTGAAGAAGAGAATCTCTCTAAGAATTTTAAATACAATTAATTGCATGCTTTAGTTGTTATAAGTACTTAAACAATGCTTAGAACGTTCAAATTTAATTTATTTCTTTTTGTAATATTTAGTTTTGACAAACTAATTGTATCACAATTTTTTCTATCATTCAATAATACTACACGTAAGATTTCTAATATTCTTATTTTTGGATTAGTTTCTTATTTAAGAATTTGTGTTTTATGGGAATTTTTAACTTTCCATTTTTGGGAAAAGTGTTTTTTTTCAGTTTAAGTGCTTAATGATACCTTATTAAGTGACGAGTAGTGCTTTAACTTAACCTAAATTACAGTGCTGTGTGATTGTATTAAGATTATGTTTCATTAAAATAGCTAACACTACAATAATTACTTACTTGAATTTTAATAACGCTTAATTTTTCATTAGTCTTTAAAAATATTTATTTTTTCCTTGAGAAGCTTTTTAACTGCTTTTAATATAAATATCGATTATTAAGGACTTCTCCAAAGCCTATGCCCAATGCCTGCTCACGTGTTCCTTATAACACTTACGCATGTTTTTGTCAATTAACTATCTACATTCTATAAGTGCAACTTATAGTGTGCTCTTGTTATGGTTTAACTTAAATTATTGCCTGTTTCGATAGCTAGCCTAGTATGGCTGACCATGTTTTGACCACCAACATTAACTTGGCTAATTTATTAAACACGTGCATCTTTCAAGCCATTGCCGCAGCTGGTGCACACTTTCTCGAGATACACTTATCCTCTTCTCTCCTAGTTGAAGTTTCTACCGTTCTACATATATGTGTCTGTCTGACTGTTATTGTGTGTTGATCACGTGTGTGCAATACATGCCGCATAAGAGCGGGGGAAGCCAGATCTACGTGTGCATACAAAATGGCGGGCTCGGCGTTCTCGTCTGGCCACGACTAAACACTACCCTTTACTGAACCGGGTGTTTGTCGGCCTCAATAAATTCAACGGAATAAAGTCATCAATAATGATAAAGACATAAAGCATGCGAGCAGAGTCAGCAACTCTGGAACTGCGTTTCGAGCCAACAAGAGAAAAAAAACAAGTGAGAATCCCGCAGTCGCCGAGCCAATGCTAGCTGGCACTTCACTCACTACTCTTTATTTAATATTTACATAGCTACAGTTATTTCATTGATTTAACTTTATGTTACTTTAACGATAGCTACTACACAATACTTTACACAATTTTAAATGCCACAATTTTAATTCAAATTTCAAGTAATTAAAATATTGGGTTAAAATTTATAATTTTTTAAAAAAATTCAGTAATCATTAAGAATTAAAATTTAAATTGCTTTCAATCTTACTAAATGATTTGAAGCTGTACATGGCTGACCTATTAACACATGGGACTGACCTGTTCACTTTACTCTTTGATCACAGGAAATAGAATGATTTTCTTCTTTTTATCTAAGCAAATTCATTGACTGCCTCTTAACATTTCTCAATTGAGCCAATTTTCATTTTTGCATCGATTACCTATAAAGGTTAGACCTTATGTGTGTTTGATTAAAGTTCATTTAATTCACGGTAAAGCTAATGTCATGTTTTTCACATTTGCATACGCGGTCGTGTGGGTGGGTTTTTTTTAGACAGTAGTGCAAATCATTAAAAGATAGTCTTTGTCGAGGAATAGGAAATCTAACAGGTATTAGATAGAAAAGTCTCTGATAAAGTCACAAGTTAAATCTAGTTAATCTGCATATTCCTTTGAGCCACATACAAAATTAGTAAATGAGCATATTTTATCTTTATCACAAAAATGGCACGATTTTAATATTAAAATGTGTTGTGGTTGGATTATTTATCTGTTATGATAAAAAAGGTGAAACTGTATAAGACAGACTATGAATTGTCGAAAATTAACATCATTAAACTTAATACGAGCTAGGATCGTTGTTAGTAAGAATTACAAGTAATAATTAAAATAATAGCTAAATTCATTGAGAGAGCTACAGAGCATCACATATATTCCAACATATTATGGAATATTTTTTTTTATTAATTTTATTTAAAAATTAATTTGACGAAGTTACAGTGTTACATGTTGCCCAGTATTCTTTATTGCGTTGTTTGTCGCATGCAATGTTTGTTTGCTGATATTGTTTTGCAGTGTTGTCTCCTTATTGTTGCGCTTTTCTTGAGCTTGTTTGTTGCCGCCTGTTTTTGCTGTCAGATTACTCGTGTTGCTGTTGTCATTTCTATTGCCAGGTATAAATGGTAGTTGGCTGCTGTTGCTTCTTATTTTTATCGTCACCGTTCAATGGTTGTCCCAATTATTCAACTCCTGTATGTTGGCCTTCTGCTACTTTTTGCTATACGTGATCCTCTGAATATCCTGTAGGCTAGACTATTGTTAGTGGACTGCTTTCAGCTTGCCTGTTCTGACCTTGATTTTTAGTTTGTAAAAGTGATGCCATCACACGTTGGTAGTGTTCAAGCAAACTACAATTAATTTCGCATAGAAAGAGAAAACATGACCTCTTGTATTTATGTTATGTATATTAATACAGCAAAAATTAATAACTTACCTACAATTGATACAAAAGTTTCTTGGAAATCTAAGGAATTCCCCGCATTGTCTTGGACCAGTGGCTGAAGCCCCAAACAATTTAAGAGTATTGCTACATTAACTTGGTGGAAGGCACAATCAATTATCTGAATTTTTAAATAAACAGTTGATAAGTTTTAGCATTAGGCCTGGTTATGAAACCCGCGATTGGCAACAATTGTCGGCAATCAAGCAGCCGAGGGCTGAATCAATTCGCGCTATGTTCAAGCCGCACCTCGGCTCCTCGATTCGCAAAACCTATTGCCAACATATAATTTTAATGACTTCCATAGAGATTTCGAGGCATTATATAATTAATTGTAAAACCTCTGCGAATTTCTCGGCGAGCTCACAATTGGTTTTGTTTCTCAGATAATTCGCAATGTGCGCAACAACCTTAAAAGCGCAAAAACAAAGCTGCGAGATAATACTTGCTCGAAATGATATTGTTTCTCCATCCTGCAAATTCATCACGTATTTGCTATAGTCGCTTTCAAAAAATCCCATCCCACACTCACCTCAGAAATAAAACCCAAACAAATTCTACCACCACACAATACTCAATTAAAAAATGTTACTTACCTCTCCGCTGTTTATTATTCTCTCTTGTGTGTGCCTTTGCCGTGTCGAACGTTTATGAGGTTTTCTAAATTCAGACAACACATAGTCAACTGAACAACTGAATAATTCCAAACTGTGAGGCTCTGATTGACGCCATCTCTCGCCCGCAAACATCTCCCTGTTGCCCTCTCATCTTAATGATGAATGCATTCATCGCCTTCTGAGTGTGCATTGTCTTTGGCCATGATTCAAGAACCTATAATCGCACAGTTTTGCACTGGACTCTTCTTCTGTGTACTACTACCCATTTAGGAGAAACTTTAGCAGAGATAAAGGATATACTTTACTCTTTTAATACAACCTAAATTTAATTCATTAATCCAATTTTCTTGCAATAACATGTTAACTTTGCCTGTCAGCCTTTATAAATGTTTGACTTATTAACTTAATAGGTTTTAACCATGTCTGGTTGATAAAACACTATATCAATTCCAAATTCTGGAATAGACATCGCATAACTAACGTATGATAAATTGTGCATGGTATAATTAAGTGTCAAGTTGTGTCACTCACAACCCGAAAATTTTATCAGTAACTGTACAAATACTGCGATTACTATATCGACAACTATTTTTCAATGTCCATTGTTCCATTTTTAAATTAATTTAAATCAACTTTTTTTAATAATTCTTGCTTTCAGATAAACTTTTTATATTTGATTCTTATACAAATCAAATTACAAAATCAAACAATTAGTAACCTAGTACAGCTAAATAACTATTCAGTCGATTCACATGATTAGCATATCAATTCCTGAAAACTAAATCATAACAATTTTCAATTTAAATCGATGTGATTGACTCACACATCCGCACAACCATTGTTCTACAAAGTAACAAGTATGCTGCAGAGCTGCAACATCCGGTGCCATTACATTGCGCGCGGAACCGACGCGCTCTTACGCACTCCACGCGACAACTGCGCTAGTGATGCAAGACACGAAATACAATCGCTCATCCCAGAAACGCACATACACATCAAAAAAAGCATTCGACAAGGAATTGGACTATGCGATAGCGAAAAAACTTTATTTCGACAGCAAGTCAACGCGAAAACGCATTTTTGCAGTTTTGTGAAAAGCTGCAAACGAGAACCACATATTACACTCAATTCCTTATGCCAATAGCTAATCGCGGAAAGACACGAAAAAAGTAAAAACATAAAGTATGATATGAGAGTACAGCAGCTATAGACTTGCAATGAAAGTTGCGGAAAACATGCTATAAACAAGAAATGTGAAAACTTTGCCCTTTGTCGGCGAGTGTTAAAGCCGGAGCATGGTTGTCAAAATTTTTGCTGTTAACAGTCTTTAATTTCGGCAATGAACCATTCTTCACCATCTTTGTTGATTTTCAAAACGGCGTGCATTAATGCTAGTGGCAAAAGCTCGCTGACCAGCTAATCGCCTATCTAGATGGCGCTCACTCATTTCGTGGCGAGCTTCAATCGCCATAGAGCTTCCTCAAAGTGACACCCAATGCACCATACTCAAAAGGCGTGCGTCTCTAAATGGTGGAGGGATAAGTGGCACTGAATGCCGCCTGAGTGTTAGGTAAAGCCTAGGCAAACAGCCGTTGACAGCAGGTTTAATAGCTGGCTAACTTATCCCCAGCTGGCAGAACTTCCAAACATACCGGGAAGCCATAAAGCCGACACATGCAAGAATCATAGGCTGAAAGTCAAGTCTTCAAAATTTTAAACAGATCATATTTCCTTTAACAAGATTTAAAGTATCTAAGCTTCACATAGCAATGGCCAAAACACCAACAACTGGATATTTTGTACTTTATTATGTATATTTTAAAACTGTAAATCGGTACGTCGATATAACCGAATAAATCCATGTTTGGTATTTACTTAGTTTATTTCAGGACGCTATACATCTAATTATGGTACATTTCAAGATTATAATACGCTTAGACCTTACTGGTCTATCTTTGTCCAAACCATACGCTATTTTTACTTGTTAACATATTCTTTTGTATTAATTACTTTTATCCGATATCGAAACTAAATCAAAAACCTCTCTTGCTTACAACAGAACGCTTTAACAGTAATACATAAGAATTTTACGAAAAATCATTTGTTCAAAATATTTCATTCAATGCCTCTATGGACTGTGAATGTGCTCTTCCTAAACCAATCACCTCAGCTGCTCATCGCGTCCACCAAACATTTATATTTGCCCCTAAATACGAACTCTACCCTCTATCACCAGCTCGCTACTACCGAAAATCCTATTTTAAACAAAATGAAATCAAACGCGGCGATTTTACTGTCACAACAAATTGCCACGCCAACATATTCAAAGCAATCACATCACAACCAAGCGAAAAATAAAAAAACTCACATACATAGCCGGAAAAGCCAACACACTTGCCCCCATTTCCTTATATATTATCTGGTACCAAAAGTTACCCCTCAGAAAAAATACAGCGAAACAACCATTCCGAAGAGAAGGTCAACGGGGAACGCAACCACACAAGTCAACTAGCACACACAAACAAGTGATCGACTTTGCCCGTGCAATTGCTCTCCAACGACAAACCCAAACGCGTCGACGCTTGCCATGCGCCTACCTCTATTGCTATCGAGGTAGTAAACTGCGAGGAATTGGCGCTCCTCGGGAGTGGCGCGTTTGAGGTTGAGGTCCTTGCTGTGTTCCTCTTCTTGTCTGCTCCAGACTGTTTGCTGTTGGTAGACTCTCCTCCTCTCCTTACTCTTCGTTGTTGCTTATTGTATGTCTGTTAGCCCACTGCTACGTGCCTGGCCCAGCAACATAAACGTTGCGATCATCTCTCTCTCTCGTCGTCAATTACATTCGTCTTCATGACATTTCTCGCGCCGCCGGTTGAGCACTTTTGGCACACAGATACAGATATATACCAATAAGTAACACTCCACTATACAAGTATTGGCTCTTTGTCAGCCGTTATGTTTATGGCACTGTTTTTCTTAAGTTATTAATATAATCTTATATTGAAGTTTGCCCCGAATTCTTTAGTGTACTTATTAATATAAATATACTATATATTTGTTTTGTGTACTATTCTTTTTCTTATTTATGACAATATAAAACTGACTTCTAAGAAAAGGGCGATAAACTAGTGTATTATTCTTATAATAGATAGATACTAGATTTTAGGAACATATAATAGTTGCCCTTAATTCACCTCCCAATAGAAAATTCAATTGCAAATATTATTAGTAAAATTCTTGAGCTGCAACAAACCCTGTGACTCTACAATATAGAACTTTAACATTCGAAAAATTAATAAACCTAACACATTTTTATTATAATTCAGATTAAAAATTCTTATGTCCTTCACAATAGTTTATTCAATTTCTATGGTATGAAAACCACTGATCTATAAATTTTATTGTCATTGAATAATATCAACTAGATAAAAAAATTCTTTTATCAACTTCCAAATCATCGACAGTGTCAACCATCTTTTAGAGCATCGCAACTTTGCGATAGCTTCAAAAAACAGCCAGCAAGAATTTTTTGTTTAGTTCTCCTTTTTTTGTTGTTTGTTTTGCCACATATTTCTGTCACCGAAGACTACGAAACAGCGGAAACGAAGCGTTCGTCATCGCCAATCTGTTGCTGGCACTATACTTGGCCTGACAGCAGGCAAATACGTCGCCTCGACGTTGAATTGACGTGAGCCTTGTAGTCACTTTGATTCTCTCTATCCGTTTTGCTCTGCTCCGTCGCTCTGGCATATAATAACACAAATTTTCTCATTACCTACATTTCGTTCGAGCTTCATCTAACACATTTATTTCTTTTTGCAACTTCTGATCTACATTTCCTTTGTCAGTCGCTCTAGGTATTCTACTCCCATTATTTCACTCGAACTGTTTCTGACAACCAGTTTCCGCAAACACCCTAAGCTCGTGCGATCACCCTCGTGTTCTCTCACTGATAATACAGACAGTCTGTCTCTCCTCTCTCACGACAATCTCTTCTCTTGCACCTCTCCGGGTTCGTGCATATCATTCCGAGTCTTTCTGCTCTGTTGGGTTCTCCTCTCTCTATAGTAATTTCCGCGCAAGGCTCGCGAACTTATTTTCACTTCACATGTCATATATATATACCTACACATTGAACAAGTCTACTGTATTTATCCGCTCCCGAAACTACTCGACCAATTCTAATACCGTCGTCTCTCATGGTTAGTTCGTTGACCTGACCTGTCATACTCGTTTCCCGCATCTGCCACACTACTACAAACACTTGCCTCCATTGACCGTCCTACTCTCTACCTGCGACCGCAAATAAATAAAGGATCCCACACAAACACACCAAAAACACATTCATGCACAGAATTCTAGAAGTTTTTAGGCATATAATTTTTTTCCACGACTGCCATGTTTTACTTTGAGGCGGATAACAAATGCAAAATGCCACTCTAGAATGCTGACTCCAAATAGATTTAAACCATACTGTTGCCACTTTTTCTGCCTCGCTAGCACTCCTCAGATTTTCTTGTAGCTTCTTTTGACTAAATGACTGCTAACTCCCCTAATTCGCAAGATCTCTCATGTGAAGTTTCGCGCGACCGCCTTAAGTCGTAGAATTTACGGATGTCTTATTATGATATTGAACATGTATATACCGAGACAGGTGCTAAAAGAACTTCATTCTATATCCGCACAAATGCATAGCTGAAGAGCATCTAATTTATTCAATTCAATGGCTTCCGAAATATCCTCTATCATCTTCACATCCACTACCTAAACAGTGACGTCGCTTCACCTATCTTACACTACAACAACAACTATTATTTTGAAATTAACCAAAATTTGCATCCTTGATATTTGGATAGAGAAATAAAAATTAGTAACATGCAACTACGTAACATCCTAAATAACTCAAAGTTTGCTACCGACACTCCAGCCAACGTTTGATAAATATTTACATATATAGATACAGAAATAACCAATCACCGATTTCATTATCCTTGCGCCATGAGATGAGTCTAGAAGCGCACTACTTAATCCTTCACGACACTACACTGATCTTAACGTTTGTATACAAATCAAAGATCTAACAAAGTCTACAATAACATACCAACACATACCGTCTTAAAAAGAACACTTCTACTCATAAGGGACGTGCGTATACCCAGTAACGCACATGCACAACGCACCGTATAATGCGAAATTAAAAGAATTACAAATATACATCATTGTTAATTCATCACACTATATATATTACTATAATATACAGTTAATAAACACATAATAAATTAAATCCGACCATTACAACCATTCGAAACTCAACTTCTAAACTCACGCTCCTACATAGCTGCTACAACGCTTACAGTATAGAGTCTTTATATCAGAATATATATTTCTTAACAACTACTCCAACTATAGACGCATTAACACGTATATAGTTTCATGAAGATGAAATGTGCCGTTGAGCTCCTTTCAAAATGATCGGATCTTGTGTGCTCTTTAATTATGCAGTGATAAGATTGCAATTAAATTAAAGCTTAATGGAAAGGCTTAAATAAAATAGATGTAATCCTATGCCAGGGAACCACAACATGCGCGATCAGTCCAGCCTAGTAGCACGTAACATAAGCAATCGAACATCAACCCCGAGTACCACAACTGGCGACTCAATCGCATCGTTGCTGGCCACGATTTATTCCTAGATATCTGCCAGAAACCTTGTACAATTACAGGCCTCTACTTGTTCCGTCTTATCGGGACCATCCATCCCACCATCATCTAGTCACGACCATCCCTACAGCAACGTATCACTCACATCCACGATAACGCATACACACAACGCAGTGCCGGCAGTATTCTCCGGCTATCTATCTTTCATTACATCTGTCGACATGAACAAAACGCACAACTGCACGATGAAATAACGCAGGAAACAACATCGAGAACACATACAGTCCCCGATACAACATGAACAGACGCAACCCCAAACCAAACCGTATAAGCAAAAAGAAAAGACAACTAACAAGGACGACACGACGCCGCCACTCGCCAACATATAGCCCATCTCCCCGTAACTATATATTATCTTACTCCTGGTTATGCAAGTGTGACACCCGATACACAATTGCATCGAAACCATGCCACAGTGTCTAAGCTCGTCCCGCCTCGCTCTCCGTTCGTACAGCGCGCTCGCGCTCTGACCGGCCAAGACAATTATGCACAATCCCTCCGTGAACTTGTAAAATAGATAATAAGAGAAAACACAAAAATAAATAAAAAAAACCGCAAAATCAACGGAATGCCACAATTAAATACAATCGGAACACAACTGTTGGTGAGTGATGCTCTGACAGCAAGGACAAGCGACTCAGAGCTACTCGGCACTCCAAACTGTGTCATGTCCGAGCAAACACCACGGGCACCACCCGCAACCGGACCGTCGTCATCACACACACAAACAAGCGAAAGTCCTTCTAGCTGGGCATATCGCGCCATCACACGGAAACGACGTCGCTAGAGAGCAACTGGAAAGACGCAGAATGTCGGTGCGTGCTCGAAAAGCCAGCAGCTCCCTTTCTGAGTGCTCCCATGCCACACAATAGTACGTTCACGTCGCCAAGACTCTCACTAATAGAGCAGATTCTGCAGTCTCGCATTAACGCTGGCCAGCCCCAGAGTGCAGCCATCACGGCCAACTCTCAATCAATCATCCCCACTCCACCACAGACAGCTGACGACCAGCCCATACTGTCTGGGAGTATATGCGATGGTAATGTACAGTGGGCGTGTCGTGTCTGCGGGCATATGCATTTTATTAAATTTAATAAAAGCCTGCATTAATCAATTTCATTTTGTATACATTTGTCCGCAGCCGAGCGAATTCTGAAATTAATTTTCATTTGTAGGTTTGCGCTGCCCCACACGACGAAGCGACTGTGTATTTGGAAAAGGGCAGTTTGCTCGACTAGTAAATACCCTGTAAATATATGAACAGCGGTGGAGACTAATCGATACACTTGCGCGTATCGGTATTAGTAAGTCCATAGGCACGAAGACTATTGTATCATCACGTCATCAGAAGCGATCATTCTCAGTCCTAAGATAAGCCTTAAACGAGTTGCACAGCTATTGAACAGTTGAAGTTGCAATATTAGTACATTGTCGTCTCGTCGAACTGAAAATCAGTATACACGTCAGCAAGTCATTAGCTCAGTGCCGGCAAGTTATTATCCGCTATAGATTCTTAAATACTCATCAATACGTAATTTCCACAAACAAATATCATCCGACAACATTCAGTATGTCTGGATTAGTAACTTAATAAGCCATTACTTATAACATTCGTATCATCATACTATACTCCGCTATATTTATACTGTATAAGTGTTCTCACAGCATTCTCCACAGTCTAGAACACAATACCGCTCATTTGCACAAGCACTCTTCTATCACTATTATTCTCACTTGATTCACTACAACAAACGTCTTTGTAATATACGCGTATCTACCCTACATGCGAGTTCAATTCGCATGTTGTTATAAAACATGTAAATTATTACTGCTGCTCAGACTGAGCTATGAGCGTTGTGTGGGAAGTAGCTTCAAGGAAGTTGTTAATATGACAATATTTATAGGCACAGTCACAAACGTACTAGCAAATTAACAATTACACTGTACACTGTACCCATTTATTCAAAGAACTATTATTATAACCGCTATGCCATATGGTATTTTTTGGTATAATTTGTAGAATAAACGGTCTTATTAAAAATAGGTAGCGCGGATATCTTTCTTGTTTTTAATTTATATATGTATAGTAAATTATTTATAATATATTCGAAAGATACAACAAAAGCATTACAAGTAAGATACTGTATATTAAAATCTAATTATAAATTTAACAATTGTTGATCAGCAATTTCTTTATTTATCCAATATACAAATCTGTATATTATTTGTAATTTTTTTACAGAACCTATGTCGAATGTTCGGTAAATGTACAATCTACATACTTTCTGTACTCAACACAACTACAAACACGGAAATAAAAATTCTCATATTAAAAGACGGCTTAAATATTTATTATGCACATCATACATTAATTCTCTGTGTCTTGATGATTCCGTCCCGCATTGTCACATACAATTTAAAAAATCGCTTTAAAGTTGAACCTAATATATAATTCAAATTCTTTAAAATCTTCGAAAACTTGCATTAGCAGGATTCTACATAAGTTCCTTTATTAATATATATTGACATTATATACTTAAACTATACTAACTTAAAGTATTTTGCTGGTTAGTTAAGAACCACAATAAATAAATTTTACCTTTACAACTTTTCGCAGATTTTGCCTGTACAGTGTTAGACCAATGAGGCGCCAAAGAATTTATCAAGGTGCCCGTGCAATTACGAAGTCATAGTTGGAACAAAACAAAACCACACTGAAACAGGTGGGTTATGGGGAGAATGCGTGAATTTGTGAGGTTTGATGCGCATTGCAGCACTTTGCGCGACTCTGCTATGACCATCGTCAGTGATTAGCTTGAACCTGTGCCATCAGACGAGGAGCGTAACAGTGGACAACTGGTAAGCATGCCAACGTGTGCAACGTATAGAGATGTGTCAGGTCACAACTGATGGATTTGTGTACTGCTTCTACTAGGCCTCGACTGGCTGCCGGACATTGAACATCACACTCTCCGGCTGCACATATTGTGACCACCGACCGGACCTGGCTACCAGCTGCAGTTGCAGGATCTGCTCCAGTCAATGGGGCTACGGCCCTCCGTGTATCTGGGTGCACTCGTGATCTCTCGCAGCTCCTTGCGGTGGTTGGCTTTGCCGTGGGGCCCGACAGAAGGTTTTGTCTTACCCTGCTGGAAGCAAAAGAGTGTGGGAGTGTGACGAGAGATGAGAGATGGAGATGCTAAGTGTGGACTGTGTTGATGCAGCGTTTCGCAGGCTGCATCAGCGCCCTTATCAGTATCGATGTGTGGCTGGCGAATCCTGGCGTCGGCAAGTCGCCCTTTTGCAGGCCATCACCTCGAGCTCACCGATGTCATGTCTGCAGTTTCTTGAGACAGCTATAGTTCTACGAGCATGGCCGCATACGATTTTGCCCGCTATCAAATTGACCACATTGTGGCGCGCGCATAGTCGCGTGCATGAAGCACGACGATGTGCGCCAAACGAGAGGAGCAGGAAAGCAACAGCAATCGCTGGCAGCCCGCAATACGAGTTTGCTAATTGGACACCTCGACAGTAAGCACAAATACTCCATTCCTCCCATGAATAGAGAGCACTCACTCTAAATGTGTGGGTTCACAGCTATTTTCGGATGCCTTATCTTAGCGCATTCACATTCTTTTCCAGTGCTGTTTGCTTTGCATTCCGCTTATTCATCAGCACTCCAACTCATTCAGGCTTTTCCGGCTACCTTCTGGCATCGCGCGCATCGACGGTGCGATTCATCACACGATGTTTCGCAGACATCATGTGAAGTGTTGTCAAGGGGTAATTAGCAATTTGTCCATATTTCTCGCTAATTTATTTACGACTTGTGAGAGGAGACAAACATATTGTAGTAGATTCATTAACAAGTAAGGAAAAGCCTACAGTCGAATTGCTCGACTGGGAGCTATACTCGCCTATCCATTTTGAATAAGAGCAAGACAGTGCGGTATTATTCCTTAAATATACCAATTATTAATATACTACAAAAGTACTAAAATGTACTTGAAGTGCTATATTTGGATATATTGGATATACTCCTGCATTCAAATTACCATAGAGTTACAAAAACTATACCAGACCTTAATATATCTGCAGGAATATATATCAAAAACCTTTATCTGGCTAGTAAGGCTTTTCGCTCACTACAAAAAGTATTGTCGCAATATTTTCAGCAGATCATAAACTAGCTTGCACTGTTTAACTTTAATATGCTATCTAACTAATAGCATAATTCTAGTCTTCCACCCAAACTGCATGATATTGATATTGGAGTGTATTATGTAATTAAGTAGCCTATTATTTTTAGGAATTCTGTTAATGTAATTGATGAACCAAGATGAACACACAAACGACCATCTTATGTGTATCACCTTGCTCTCAATCAGAAAAGTTAAAGTATATAATCGTAATGAGCAAATATTGCGCCCGTCCATAGTATTTGAATAATATCTGTTCCTTTTCGTTTGGTATATAGTAAAACTGTATCTTGATAACTTGTATTCTGTCTGTTCCTATAACATACATTGCGATTATTTTAGTAATAGTCGAGAGTTTTGGAACCAAATTGTCCTTTTGTTTAACAATTTTAAAGAAAGGCACATTGCACTGTCATCAATCAAGCCAGAAATTTCAATTAACACTTAAAAATACTGTCAACAACACAGAAAAATGTTTATGTTTTGTCATATTAGTATATTAAAGCTTAGGATTCATTTTTCATCCGTTCTTCAAATCACTTCTCCAAGTTTTCTTACTACTCTCAAAGGATAACAACCATGTAATAGAATACTAAGTTTAAATTTAAGCTTGACTTTATTACTTTGGTCTTATTAACCAGTAGTTGGCACTTTAACGAAGGGCCATTCGGTATCTCCGCCCTCCGTAGAACTTTTTCACGCACCCTTTGAGCTGCACTTGAGGCCAGGTGTTTTCTCAGTTGCTCTGCCACATACGCCCATTGGCAATTGTGCGTCCCGTAGCACATGGGACTGGATGCTCAGGGATCAACCCTAGTCAACTGATCCTCACCTGCTGACCTCGACTACAGTGCCGAACTCCTGGCACGTGTCTGGAC
This sequence comes from Drosophila albomicans, assembly GCF_009650485.2. Lineage (NCBI taxonomy): Eukaryota > Metazoa > Arthropoda > Insecta > Diptera > Drosophilidae > Drosophila > Drosophila albomicans. The sequence continues at coordinate 32,857 of NW_026263584.1, forward strand.
GGGGCTTCGCACCCATACATTTGCACGCACCGACACGCCGCCGCGCTGGCGCCCCTTGTCTTATCAGATGTGGCCTCCCAGGATATGCGCCCTTGAGCCCTACCTGGTGTAAAGTGGTGGCTCTCACCGTGCCTGCGACGCCAGCTTGGCGCCACACTCAGCGCCAAGCATGTGCCGCTTCCACGGGTATGTATGGTCTCCTGCATTCCAATTATGCGCTTGTACATTATCCAGATCATGATGAGACCGCCTCCTCAGTCCGCACCACGTAGTTCACTGGGGCATCAGCTCTCGCAGGATCTCCAGCTCCGAGTCTTCCAGTGCACCGCCATGGCGAGCAGAACGCTTCCAGTCAGCGTACCTGCCAACACCTGAGAGTAGGGGCACAGAAATCTCGACGCCAATCTCTCGCCCGTTTGTTAGCCACAGCGTGTGATCGCACATTGTTAATGCCCGCCAATTCAAAGAGCGCTGAGCCCGCATAAAGTAAGTTGCTCGAAAATTCCGTTAGGTTGCTTGATGTAGTCTGCTCAGCTTCTTGTATGCTGCCACCTTTCCGGTCTCTCTTAGATACGCGTATCAGCGATTGATCCGAGGGTGTGAGAAACTCATATGGACCATCCATCTTTGCCCCTGGGATTTTGTAAGAAGACTATAAGAGACCGAGCAATTTATACCGTGAATCCATTATACGGATTATAAAGAAAGAACGATTGTCTGTAACCCGCAAAAAGTACTGGAAAAATCAAGCATTTAGGTTTGATGGTAATCCGCGGATTAAAATATGCACTCTCTTCCGTATTTCGATGGGTGATTTAATCCTGTTTTGAGGATTATACCATTGCCAAAATAGTACATCAGTCTTTCCTCTATTGAACTTCTAACCATCTGCTTTTTGCATCACTAGCCTATCAGGTCTACCGTGCTCATGCTCTCGGGGATTCATTCTCATGAGCATGATGGTCTGAAGTCTTGGTTTTCAAACTGCTCGAATATCGGTAAAAGTCATTTCTCAATATCTCGTATTTTCTACAAATCAGAATAAAAGATACTACAGTTTAATCCAGAATTAAGCAATATTTTAAAAGAAGAGAGTGAAGAAGTTACAACAAAGGATCCTTGGCAGATTTTTCTGCTATATTTGACTCCTACTTTTGAGTTTAAGTTTCATATTTAGCTCTCAGATTCTTTTTCTCTGCCTTGTACTTACCACCGCATGCTCTCTATGATTTGCATTCCTGTTGCCTTCATAGCTGCATTGAGACCACGCTAACAGCTGCTGCTCATCACCCTTTGTTCACTTATCAGTCATCCAAAATCCCGCCCCTGCTCGTATGACAGTGAACACTGAATCCAACCCCAACTTCCCGACGGGGCATATCACGAATGTCCGCCCGTGCAAAATGGATATCGAGACAACGCCCGCCGCATTCCTTGCCCCGCCAACAAAAACGTCTGCAGCATGTGCGACTCATCAGAAGAATTTCTGAGCCACACTTTCGGAATATACAGATGGGAAGCAATGAATGCTACTTGACAATCTGCAAAGTACTGCCACAGCCAAAGCATAGCCACCGAAGTTGACAATCTTGCCGCCTTTACGCCACATTGGAAATATTAGGGCGCTGTGCGGTTCGCCTTCGCCCGCTGTGGAGGAGGCGTTTGGGACGTAGGGATAAAGAGAAGCACTTTGTGCGCTTTGCAGGCGGCTTTTAACTTATCAACATCGTGCGAGACTGCTCCCTGTCAGCTGATAAGGCACACCAACGCTGACATGCGTTGAACATCATTGTCCGGCTC
>NW_026263585.1:0-41505 GCF_009650485.2 Drosophila albomicans
AGACCGGGGTTACTGGCCTTCACCAGTTATTGTCATGTCTGAGATTGTTTAGAGGCCTGTCATTTGTCATAAAGCATTCCATGGTACCTGATAGCGGTCAACATCCAACTGTGGTCAGAAATTAATTTCAGTAAATGCTAACCCTGCTCTTTCAATAATTCATGTTATAGCCGTGGAAAAAAGTAAAAAGGTTGTTTATTAATTTACAAATAGAAGCAGTATTAGTGTGTCATAGGGGGATACGTGTTATACTTTGCATTAAATTAGTTTTAAAGTATTATTTTTTTGATTGTTGAAAAGAAAATTTGGATTGCTAATAGATTATAGCTGAATTTAATGGAATCAACAAATTGTTTTTTTAACCCACCGTTCTTAAATTGACCAAACCCTAAAGGTGTAATTTCTCTCCTTGGGCACTTTTGAGATTTTTTGTATAAAAATATATTATTTTACGAAAACTGTAATTTGGTATGATGGTATTGAATTTTTGATTAGTAAAAAAACATCAGTAAATAAATATAACTGTCATATATGATATTTATTATATATAGTATATTCTTTATGACAGCATCCAACTGGCGATATATTCATGTTCGTCATCGACACGTAAGGGAATGTTTTGTTTTGAATTTGTGCACGCCCGATTCCGACTGCCGGTCAAATTGAAAAGAGAAAGCTACAGTCGAGGTACTCGACTGTGAGATACCCGCTACTCTGCATTTGAATAAAAGCAATATTATTAGTTGCGGTTATATATTTCTGCACGAAATGATTTAGCCGAATATATTTGCAAAAATACTAAAATATGCCATACATTATATGTGGGTATCGATATAAATACCTGCATTCAAATATACCATAGACGGCACTAGGAATATTATCCAGATTGTCAGCCAAAGCAACTAAGAAGAGCCACCTGAAGTAAAGTTGTTACGTTAGTTTTGCGTCCATACAAAAGGTATGTCTTTAGATAACTTCTGACAACTTTGTTCTGATTGTCCAACTAAATTGTTCAGAGTCATAACTACATAGTTATTATGTATATACCAGTAATTATAATTGGGTATAGGAACCGATTTTGTGATATACACTCTAACATAACAATGGGTGTCGACGATCGCGAAGCGTGCTCGGGACCTACTCGGACGGGGGTCGCTCCTAATTTCTGTTTTTAAATGGATATTTTGAATATTTTTATGGGATGACGCATCTATGTATTATTTTAAACTGCGGCAAATGGAAAATAAAACAAAATGCTTGAGTCGAATAATTTGTGTATTGTTATTGACAATACTGTACTATGTGTACATAGGCACGCTAGCATAGTGCTTGTCAATCACCTATAGAGATAGAGAACTTGCTTCATATTCCATTACAAACCTTAGTTTTATACCACATTAGATGTGTTTCGTAGTGCTTACAGTTTTCTTTTATAAACACACTCTGACTTTAGGGAAGTTTTTCTTGAAGTATTTAATTTGGATGTAATTTAGATTCTTTATGTTTATTTCTTGTTCTTGTATGTTTAATTCAATTTTGAGTTGTTTATATGTTAATTAGTTTTTTTATTTTGTTATTATTGTAATTTATTTAGAGGAACAATACATATATTACCTCTATTGTTGGTTTTGCTGAACAGTAATATTATTTGGATCATTTCGGTCAGTTAATATAGGTTGTAGTTGTGCGGCAAATAAGATATTATTAGTGTGTTATGCATGTCTTATGAGTGTATGCTATTTGGTTTGAGTTGAGTATCAGCGATTGGTTTCGTAAGCATGTGATTTGGTGGGTGTAGGATTTATGTTCAAGGTATGATCTTTTGTCGTATTTAAACTTATTTTGACCGCGTTACATGCTTTACATCAGTGTTTTGAGATAGCTTTAGGCATTTTTGTATAAAAATCTTATATATCATATTATGTTCATTGCTTTGTTGGTATATATAATCATTTTCAAGCAGAGAACTTACATTTACTTTTTAGTGAAATTAGGCTTTTCAAGCAACTAGCTTTCCATTTTGTATTATTAGATCCGACTTTTTAATGTCTAAATTTTAGATTATTTTGGCAAAAAACTGTCCAAATGACCTTTGTATTAGGAGGTATCTGCACGTCGGTGGTTATTGTTTTTCAAGTACCTAGGTTACCATTTAGATTGTGAAATCCAGACTATTTAATTTAATTGTAATTATATTTTTGATGTATATCATCTTCTAGCTTTCCGTTTTGTTTAGTTGTTTTTCGATTTTTTTGTTTAGTTACTGACAGATTTGTTTAGTCGATTAATCCATGCTGTCTATTAAGGCAATTCTGTCCACAAATGGATCGATATTTCGCTCGAGTAGATATTGTATTATGTCTTATAGCCTATTTTCACTGGCAAATATAAACCTCGGTTGCGTTTTTCCGTTCAGGGTCAATTGTTACGTTTCGTTTCCCATGTTAAAAAACCGTAGTAAGAGAAATTAAGTGGCGGGCTTCGAAACGATAATGTTTAATTTCTTGTTAGGTGGCATTGTGTGTAGAATTTAGGCTATATTAATCCATTGTAGACTATTTGGGCAGTTTGCTTGCAAATGATGGCAGGTTTCTATGATTTTGCCAGTTGGCTTACAAACCAAAATTGCATCACGCAGTTCCAGCTGTTAGGTCGATGAATAAAGTAAAAAAACTTCAGGCAAGGTAAGAAGAATGTCAAAAGCACTAGAAACAAATTATACCGTTGTTCAAATTTTAGCAATTTAATAGGAGGTTATGTCATTTTTTGTTACTGTCTTGAGTGGATACAGTTCAGATAAGAGTTATTAGGTTTTTGTATTTTTTCTCAATTTATTTTTATTATGACATTTTCATATTTGACTTTACTTATATCTGTTTTAACATTTCGTAGATAAGCAACTTTTGGCGTATTTGTTACTTTGTGCTTTTATACATTTTCGGTTTATGTTCTCTGTGCAAATGTTTTTTTCCATCCGCTTCTTTTTTTTTGTGTTTTAGTTGCGGATCAGCTTTGGTATTATTTTGAGCTAATTTCTCTCATCGAAATTCAAACTCCTTTTGGGCATAAGGAATCAACTCAGTACGCTTAGGTAAGTATAGCAAGGATTATTCGGTAATTATTGAACGATTTATGGGTCAGGTCAGGTGAGGCATGGAATGAGGCCAATTTTAAGTTAATATATATGAACACCGATTTGACAAGTCAGGTTATGTGATTGTTTATAGTTGATGTTTGGTGTTTTATGGTATACATTTATACTAAATTGTTGTGTAGTTAGCACGCTTTTTATGTTGGTTTGCTTGGTGTTTCGCATTTATTTTTAAATGGTGGGAGCGTTGCCCTTAATGAGCAGTTTATTCAATTTTGGTATAAATGGTTGAGTTTGGGTGAGAGCGTTGCATGATAATGTCGCACTCAATTCAAGTACAGTGGCGCTTGGTCTCGCCTTATGTTGGTAGTTGCTTGCTATATGAACAGATTCAGAGGTTTGGCTACCATCGAGGTTCCGATGTTTTAAAAAAAAAACATCGATAATTATCGATGTTTAGAACAATTTTTCCTTGTAATTATGGGATATTACAATTTTAAAATCTTAAATAAAACCGAGGTTTTTTTCCTGAAAGAAAACAATAATAATAAATTTCAATTCAATGTAATAGTAAGCATCAAAAATAACAAATCACAAAAAATATAATAACAGCCTTCAAGGCCAAAAGCTCTGCTTTTGAACTGTTCGAGATCGTGGACTCCTATAATATGTTTAATAGTATAAATATTATTCGTTTATCCATTGAAATTTTGCTAAGAAACTTACTTATTAATCCACATTTGAGGGCTTAAGGGATGCCCTTTTATTTTGAAATTATAATTCCCAGCTTTTGCTGAAAAATCGCTCTCTCGCTCCAATTGACGGTGCATGGAACACACAAAAATTTTATAATGTTACCCAAACCTGCTTCGACGCGCTTTTAGTAAATTTATGGGTGATGGTAATCCATTCAAACAAAACATCGATAGTCGCAAAAAAAACATCGATGTTTCTAAAATAAAAAAATAAAAAACATCGATAGTATCGATAGTGGCCGATCGTTGTTGCAGCACTATGTAAGGCTAATAATACGGATAGATATAAATTTATTCTGGGAAACCGTAATTATTGTAAAAAAAATATATTATTCCACGAACGAAAAAAATGTATCTACAGATGCATGTATCTTACAATTGTGAATACCATTGTTTTTTCGTTGAAGAGTAAAACAATATAAAGCTATGGATACGCAGACTGTCCATAAAATTTAGTTATTAACTAAGCACTATATGTTGTCAACCTCATAAAGTGTGTTGTGTTGGGATAGTTACATATGTACATAGTGTACATGTGTAGGCCAAAAAAATAAGGTTGGAAGAAGGTGTCATCTTATAAGTTTTTAAGTTTATTAGTGTGAATCTTTATTTTTTTGGTTGGGAAGGCAAATCCTTTCAAAAATTGTTAAGTGATAGGCATAATATATATACATATAAGAAATGGAGTCTTGAACGTGGATTCTAGTATGGTGTATATGTATATGTTGTATGTATAGGCACTTCAAAAGCTGTTAATGAGACATGTAGACAGGACGGTTTGACATTTTCTGATATGTTATAATGATTCGGCCAGTGGTTAAGAATATTTTGTATTCTTTTGACAAACTAAATTATAAAAATGCACTTTGACTTCCAAATTTAAATTTTTAAGTTTAAGCATCGCAACAAAATATTTTGAGACATTTATTAAACAAATAAAAATGTAGTATTTAATAGAAAGAAATTTTAAAAACAAAAAAATATAGAATGTAATCAAAAAAAACATACCGCATATTTGCATAGTGGCGTCTTATCGATCAATATTGCTAGATATTCAATTCCACAGACAAATTTACAAACAGTCGAATAAAACGATAAGCGAGTGCTGTCGGTAATGCCGCCGGCATTACTATTAAAATCCATTCAGAGATGGAAGCATCCCCTCTCTTGTGGGCAATTTTGTAAATTTAGGTGGATTATCATCGAATTATAATTTCTCCGAGTACAAGTTTCTTAATAAATCGCTAGAAGTATCAAATAAATTATGTAAGTCTAAAATGTGGTTAGCTAGGTTTGATGTGACAAGTACCATAGCGTAATAGTATACAGTTTACTCAGGTAAGCTGCAGTCACTGTTCAGTAAATATATAAGGAGTTGAATGAATCAATCCTTAACACAGGCCAGCTAAAAAGCGATGTCTATAAAAAATGAAATATGGCAAATAAATTCGATGGGAATTCCCATCAAGGCCAATTACTGTCTGCGGTGACCTGTGACATGTTGACTCGTTTGATAAAATATAACAAAACAATATTTGGCGAGAAATGTTTTGCACTAGTTGGTGGCAAATTAAAATCAGGTTTGACAACATGTTTTCAAACAAATTCTCTCGTGGCCTGCTTTATATTCCGCTGAATAGAATTTTCAATCTCGCACAAACAAAACCTGGGATTTCTAACTGCCAATAACAAAATGTTCGAGGAAACCTCACCGACAAACGAATTGATCGAATTTTTTAATTCACAGAACCTAAACATTAAGCAGCCATTTGTTTTATTTTTCTAAATTTTGTTAACATCTGTGTATTGGCTATCACTACACTAACTGATTTCTTATCCTGCTTTATCAGTGCCTGCTGAAGATATATGCCGCGGGGTAACAGCTGTTAGTAATGCGCTGGTAAAAGAAGGAGAGGACGTGGAAAAGGGCACAGAAAAAAAATAGCAAAGACCCTTAATAAAGGGGCAAAGCTATTGCGCATTGGGCAAAAAAAAACGTGTGCATTTGGCCGGGCTTAAACGCTCCAATCATTGAGAGGCCAACGAACTAGCTACATCAACCAAAAAAACAGATCTGAAAACATTGATAGAGAGAAAAAAACATACAAAAAATTCGTGATTCTATGGGAAATTTCAAACAAATGAAAAATAAACTCCAAATAGACCGCGGATGGTCTGGAACCAAAATGGGCCTGGTCGTAGTATTGGGCCCTCCCCGACAAGGACTGTTGGGGGAGGAGGCAAATTCACTTCATTCGAGTACAATTTGGCTGCTGAAAATAAAATAGTTTTTTTTAATAATGAAGGAAACATGGAAGAAACGAAAGAGTACTCCGTATTCGTGGTGACTGGAAATAAAAATGGCTTGGCTGGCTTTTGCTTTTAGGCTAAGGTCCCGAAGTTTCGAACGCGCTCTTCGGGGAAAATCTAAAAATCGGGCTGGGCAAAAGTTGATGAGCATTAACCTTTATGAAAAATAGAACCATAAATCACGACTTTTATACCGGTTTGGAAAAACAAAAAATATTGTTGTTTCAAAAAAACCCTGGATTGGACTATGGATTGGTATGGTCAATCGGCTTGTATAAACTATATGCGGAGAGGCAATAGGGAGTATAAGAAGATTTACATGCAAAAATGAAGTTCAAGCAAATCTCCCACATATTGTAAAAGCGGTTCTTATTGCACCTTATGCGCCAAAGTAAACGTACCAGGATATTGAGCAAAAGTGGAAATCGTGTATACATATTGTATGAAAAAGTTCAAATATGGCTAGAAATGGAATATACAGAAAAAAGCCACGTTCACAATTGGAGCCCTAAGAATGCAGATAAAACGACCCTGGATAGATTGATTTTATGCAATTGTCAACTTTTAGGAAACAAAAATAGTGGTTCAGCGGCAAAAAAATCAGTTCCTCGCATTTTTAACGCTCAATTCAATGGGTATACTACGGGAACATGAATACAAAAGAGCGATTTCGAAATCCAAAGCTAACGTCGAATTAACAACTGGTAATAACTACAACTAATAAGCTATATCTTTAGTGAACTCGATATTTGTTTTTGAGTTTTTACATTGATCGGTTTTATAATATAGTCATATTAAAACATATTTTTCTTTGTATTTTGCTTAATAGATCTGAAAACCGCTACAATCTGAATATGTAATGTACGAGCTAATAATTCATGATTGGATAGAATATGGACAGCCAAGAAAGTTTCTTATTATAATAATGTGCACTCATCGGAAATTCGTTCTATATTCAATTCTACTAATATTTAATTAAATGTTGTGCAAAGATGTTGTCACTATTTGTTTGGAATTTCAAATTGATTAAGCGAAGGCCGCAAGGTTTGGCGGGAAGGGGGTCCGCAAAAAGGCGGAAAATTGCCTTTTACCGTATTGAAATGAGAAGCTGAAGTGTCACTTTTATGAAAGACCTATAAATCTGCATGGCGCTTGATTAATTTTTGAAATACAAATTATTTAGGTCATATACATACTGTGGAGACTAAATACATTACGGGAAAGCTGCGGAACAAATTTGTTTTGTGAATTGTATAAAGAAGCTCAATATTTTTATTATGACTCAAAATATGAACAAACTTAAAAATTCAACTATGTCCATGAATGTTTGTTTTTATTTAATTGTGACAACGCCCTGTGGTGTAAGGTGCGAGATGAGATGGTCTTATATTAGAGAGTGCTATGTCGATGTTTTAACAAACATAAAAGCAGGAATGAAGACACTGTACTATTGGTGCCATTCATACAAATTTAAAGAAGGTAAGGTTCCTTTGCATAAACTAAATTAGAATATAGCTTTTCATTAGGATAGGAAAAAGTTATAAAATCTTACCGTTTCTAAACAGTTAAGGTGGTGTTTCTTTGTGATATAAATAATTTTTTTTTGTCCAGGATTTTAGGCAGTTTTGACAATTGCCTGTTTGTGGAGGTGGGTGACTCCATCTGGGGAGCCGGTATCTCAGCAAGATGTTATCTTAAAAAAGAATTTTTTTTTAACCAAATATCAACAGAGTAAAAAAAACCGCACAGTTAAGCGTTAGGTCCGGAATGTGGAGCATACGCACTACCCATTGGAATGTAGCCAAAAAAAGGTGCTGTTTTATTTATGTATATCGCTACCACATATGGGGGTAGAAGGGTTTATAAGCTGTTGTGGCCGGGCAGAATGTATGTAATTGGTAGAAGGAGGGGCAGTCCTCTGACCCTATAAGTCTATATATTATTGGATCAGCGTCAACAATCAGCGTCGTCTGTCCGTATGAACACAATAGAGATCTCAGACTATAAGAAGATAGAGCTATAATTTTGTTTCGACAGCATTTGTTATGTTTGCAGGCAGATCAGTTTGTTGAGCATAATTTTTTGCGCACGGTCCCACTTCCACCCCCGGCAAAATAATAATAGACAAGAGTAATTTAAGCTAGACAAATTTTGGTATTTTACATAATACAAAGGTTAATTTGTGATTCCTGAAAATTTGGTTCTATCGGATAAAAATTGTTTGTAATTTATTACAAGAAAAGTTTTGTATGGGCAAAAACGACGGCTATGTATGTATTGTATGTTAGTCGTATGTAAGTAATCTGCATGAATAGAAGTGGTTCATAAAGCGGATAGCTCCGTGGTGGTAGTGCAAGCTGAGCATGTTGTGGGTGCTCGGGTTCGAGCCCGCTCGGTCAACTTTTTTTGTTTTTTAACGCACAGCCGGTCGGTGGTACTCGAGTTCAAATCCGCAATCGGAGAATACATGCATATTTCTTTATATTTTGAGATTTTCCGAATATTATGCTTTTATTCAAAATGATGCGGGTATCTCACAAGTCCGAGACACTTCGACAAAAATGTCAGAGAGTCTGTGAACGGCGATCAGTAGTTCTGAGGTGGTAAATCAGCAACCCTGCGCAAGCAATTCGACGTGATACAGCCGACAATCTATCTACCCGGCAGGCCGATGGATGCAGTCCTCAAGTCGATCGGGAACGCAGCTCTTCGCGCAGGACCATTGCGACCTACAGGAGTTCAACTGCAGGAGGGTATTCAGCATCGATCGCGAGATGAGATCGCGCAAGGGATTCCTGGAGATGATGAAAGCTGGATTGCAAGAGGATCATTCGGGCCCTAGACGGACGAGAGTAGTGGCAGTCGACCGCCGCTGCGCACAGCAAATAATCGATGGCAAATACAGGAGCAAATCCCGAAGGGTTCCACAAGAGTGAGCCCGGTGCCTGCCATTTGCATAATCCGCGTCGGATTATTTGACGGAGCAGCCCTGAAAAGGTGTTACGATCCGCACGCCAAAAGAACTGACGAATAACCCATGTGAAAAGGCGTCGCAGATAACTGGCAGACGGAAAGAAAATGTATTGGGTATTATTAAAGGATGGTTTGGCAAGGAACATATATGCCATGGATATACGTACCAAGAATGTATCGAAGTGGAGCAGATACAGGAGTCGTCGAGAGCGCTCAAATCACAAGGACAAATAAACCGGTATCCACACGGAGTCCAAACAGGTACGTGACGAGGTCTGAAGCTCCCACTCTTGCGCGACAAGGGGTCCATCCAGGTGAAGTGGAGGAGACAAACAAAAAACAATTAGAAGATCCTGGCAGGGAAGAATCGTTGTGGAGTCTTGTCACAGAAAGGATATACGGTTGTAGTGAGATTGACTCACCTGGCTATAGATGCGATGGTTTTATTTGAACTTGGATATCGCGACACCAGGCATTTCTGACGGACGAACCACGTAGAACGGACGCCGTTCACGCAACCAGATGGAGCAACACAACGACTGGAACAGCGGACATGCCCAGTCAGCGACGCATCCAACGCCGAACAAAAAGAGGCAGGAGCCGACTGTGGTGAGTCAATGCGGCGACACCAGCCCACTCCGAGACCACTTATCACTCCGACATATTCCATGACACGCAATTCATTAGTGGGTAGCAGATTGCTCGATCGCGCTTCGAGTTGCCGTTGACCATAAACTAAACAGCAACTAATAGTTTGGAAGTTTCAGAGACCTTTATTCATATGCCGACTTTCTCGGCTTTGCTCAATACTACTTTCTTAATTTATTATTTGTATTGTCGCTAGAACATTTAAAATATTATTGAAGTAAAACAGGCAACCCCAAAACATGTTTTCGTGTCAAAGAAAAACGATAATAATTAAGAGAATAAATAAAAATATGTAATATAGATTAAAGTAAATTAAAATATATAAATTAAATTAAATTGAAATGAATGAAAGTAGACCTCCATTTATTTTTGTAAAAGCTGGACAAGTAGAGACAATTAGACACATTATTGAACACAAACCTTACCTGTAAAGTTACTCGCGCGGCGAGATATATAATTATATTTGTACCGTAACGCGAAAGCTTAAAAAAATAAAACAACGATTTTAATTTTAAAATAACTTGTATGACGAACTTTATTTGGTATTGCAAGATTAGCGAGCTACGCGTCTTGTCTGAGGAAAAGTGTCTTAAAAACTAACTTTACAATATGTTGAGTTTGACAAGAAACTTCTTAATTTGCGACTTTGAGCTAACTATGTGTAATGTTTGCACTGTATATGTGTTTAGTGTTTTAATGCTGAGTCCTCAAATTGCACCACAAAATTTAAGTGGCGTGAAGCGGATCTTTTTGTTTGACGTTAGTCGCCGCGCGACGAATTATGTTTAGAATATGATCTTATTTGATGCAATAGGATTTGTTTGTTACGAATTGATCGCTGTCGTCACAATGTTATGTTTGAATATAATATGAATCTTTAGGTGAATGCAATAGGATATTTTGGAGATAGGGGAATAATTACGAAAAATGTGTCACGTACGAGAAATGAGTGTGGTGGTGGATATGTCACTATATATATATATTTATCTATATATTTACAGAATTCATATATATAATCTATATTTTCTATCACCTCACCTAAATCGCCCTTCACTACCCCAAGAGCTCTTAGGCAGTCGAGGTAGATATTTAAAGCGAATCAAAAAATATGTATATATGCATACAAATATGCTTATAAAATTAATAAATGAATATATATACCAAACTCCTGAATGGCGCGACGTATAGGAAGTTGTCCATCACTCCGTTGTGGCTGCATTGTTGTTTCGCATCGTCCTAACTGCGAGATTTTTGAATCTTGTTTCTTTCCATATTGAAGTTCAAATATTATAATATATAAATATTATATTATAATATAATAAATTAAATGTTAGTAATTAAAGGAAATTCTTGAATAATATAATAGTTACTTACGTTGATGAACATGGTTGTGTAAGTTTTCTCAGCATGGGAGGGAGATGAAATCCACGAGCTGTACGCCGGATGAGGAGCAGCCACTGATGTAGTGGCCAACGCAAGGGAGATGGCGCCCGATGTGGTCAATCTCAGGCAAGTGGGGTACGCCGGGGACCAACTGGGCACCCTATTCAAACATAAAAATGGATCAGTGAGTGTATTTATTGTTGTTTTCTTTTACTCACTGTCGTCAATAGTTTGTTTGTACATTTCCTTTTGTTTAGCGGCAGCTGTTTTGTTTTGTTAGTGATACGTTTCTTCTATTTTAAAAGCAGCTGTTTTCGTTTCGGTGAAGTTTATCGATTATGCGCGACTGCGGGTCAGGGATGGACTTCACCTGAGTACCGATGAGCCAGCCGGCGCGGCCCCAGGGAGGACAAACAGTCCCGTAACAACTATAATATCGAAAGTTTCTTCCAATAAGCTATCATCATCATCACAAAAACCACCCGATCATTAAAAAAAAAAAAATGAATGAGAAAAATATTAATATTCATAGATTTAACTAACCCCGCTAATAAACTGATCCGGAACCAATACATCCACAGCTATCGATAGCATTTAATTGGTTGGCAATACTATATATAAATATATATGTATGTATATTCACTATACTACTCATGGAAAACAAACACCCTGTTTTTGCTTTAAACGAATATACTTGTCTAAAAAAATCGGCGATGAAGTTTTAATCGTTACAGGGTCGTTCCAAGTAGTACCTCTTATTGAAAGAAGTGAAAATAGGGTTTTAATTTTCTGTGGAAAGCTGATTTGAGATCCACTTATATTCTAGTATTGGAGCATCGATACGCTATATGTATTTATTTTGTGCGTTGAATGTAAAACGAAATGCCGATGCGAACATTTTTGACGAGCGTTTTTATATCCGCTACACATAGAGTAGAAGAGTATAATAATCAACTGACTGTAAGAAATGTATGTAACAGGAAGAAAGAGACATCTCCGATTCCATAAATCATATATGTACATAGATATATTCTTGATCAGCAAGGAGAACGATATAGCCGTCTGTCTTAGAACACCTAAATCTCAGGGACTGTAGGTCTAAAATCTCTCAAGCTTAGGCTTAGGTTGCAATTTAATTGGTTTTTCTGTCGCAATTTGAGAATTGTAGATTTGGTCAGTCAAATTTCATAGGTATCTTTTCTAACAACTTTTACATGGGGGACACTTTCACTATTTTGTTAATAATATAATAATTGCTTACTAGAGGTGAATGGACACAGTAGCGTGTGAAATAAAACATATTTAAACTCAACACCTGCAACCGATTAAAACATTATCAATTATTTTTTGAATAACTTCTAAGTTATTTACAATTATGTAGATTCATCTGTAAATTATAAGTGAATTTGAATTTTTCGATACTTCGTGCAAAGGATTGTAAGGTGATATAGAGAGCAATATATTTTATAACAAAAAATATTAAAATAATATATGTAGATATAACTAAATTGAAACGTTTGCTTGTGTTGTTTTAAAGACAAATAATTTGTATACCCGCTATCCATAGGGTAGAAAGGTATTATAACTTTGTGCAGAAGGAGGCATCTCCGACACTATAAAGTATATAAGATGACAATTAGATGTTTTGAGTTATTTTATTTATTGTAGAGTTAATTTTTATTTTCATAAACTCGTTACAATATTACTTGTAGTTGTAGTGTAAATTTTAAGTATAAGAATTTTTGATATTTGTAAAAGACCAGGCCGAAGTGCCGTGATCAATGAAAAATTAAACGATGGGACAGCTGAACCGTTTCGTTGCAGCCAAGACCGAATTAAAACTAAATTGATAAACAATATTTATTCTTAAGCTAAACCCAAAAGAAATACTTGCAGCGTAAGCATCACGCCACCAACTATCAATCGGCAAGTCGAGTCAGCATAATAGCGGGCAATAACCGTATGCTATGTTGCGGCATAAACATACATACATAAGTGTCTGGTTACTGCCGATGACGGTTGCAGTGATAAACGCTGACGCTTAGATTTCGGCGTTTGGCTTCCGGGAGTAATGAAACAAATAAATGATTTATTTGTTAACTTATATGTACATATGTATATTCTTGATCAGCGTCAATAGCCGCGACGATATAGTCCGTGTGTCCGTCCGTTTGTATAAACATCTACATCTCTGGAGAGATATTCATTATTTTTTTTCGACGGCACTTGTTATGTTTGCACCTGATCAAGTTTGTTTCAAATTTTGCCACCGAAAATCGAATAACAATCGTAATTTTTAATCTAGTCATGATACATACTCTAATATAGTCTTTTATGATTCCTAAAAATATGGCTGCAATCAGATAAAAATTAAAGAAACACTTTTGTATGGAAAAGTAAGCCAAATTATTACGGGTCTTTGTTGCTTTGACTGACAATCTGGTAAGTTTTGTATTCAATGGTATATTTTGAGTGGAGTACACTAAAAATATATACTAAATATAGCATTCGGTATATATTTATTTTATAGTAACCTGCCCCATATACCTTTTGTCTGTTATATATCTTCTTTAAAAAGGAGTTTTGAATAATAAAAAAGAACAACTTAAGTTTGTTACACGGTTACTGCATTTATTAAGATAATATATTCAGTGTTTATGTTACCACACTTTATCTTCAAACTTGGGAGCTGCGCTCTCGGTTTTGGAATAATCCCTAATGGGAGAATAAAACTGCAATAAAAATACAAATTAAA
Source organism: Drosophila albomicans (assembly GCF_009650485.2). NCBI lineage: Eukaryota > Metazoa > Arthropoda > Insecta > Diptera > Drosophilidae > Drosophila > Drosophila albomicans. The sequence goes on from NW_026263585.1 coordinate 13,916, forward strand.
TTAAATTTTTTTTTTTTAGAATTGAAAATTACCTTATACTGCTTGTTTTTGTATTCTTGCCATGGTTCTGGATTTGAAGTGCGGTTCCATGTAACATCTGGATTTCTGGTAGCAAGACGAGTCATATAATAAACGGCGCCTACGGCTCCCAGCAGCAACGCAAACATACAGCGGAATCAGCTAAAGTCCAAAAGTAAAACAAAAATATTACTAATCTGCATTTACAATTTAAATTTGGTTGCATAACAAGACAGAAATGAAATGTTACATACCGCCGGATTTTTTTTAAGACTCTGCAATCCTAATCCTTGCATTCTGAAATAAAAAGAAACTCATTAATATTCAGATAGCTTATTATAAAATACTTCAAATCTCAAATCGTTTATACTTTAAAACTTCAAATTGCTTAAACCAAGAACTCGCAATAACTAAATAGAAAATTTTAGAGATGTGCAAAAACATTACAGCATTAATAGTTCGATTTTATTTCATTTCAACTCAACATTAATACCGATGTATCGTAATTATTAGTTATATAGCAACGTCAACCCCGCAACTTTAGCGTCACATATCGATACAAAAATATCGGATAAAACAATCATTTTATTTTTGTCTATTTACGTGATAGTCTTAAATTAAAAAAGTTTAAATGCAAAACAAAAGAAAACTAAATTATCTTTCCTTTAAATCTATGTTTGTCACATTGCATACAGTATTTATGCACTAAATCGGGAATGAAAATTGGGTTTTTTAAAAAAAATTACCTTTGGTTGACCCGCCAAAACAAGTTCATTTCGCAGGTTCATCGAGTAACTGGAACCAGTGCCGAACCAGTCAGGCCAGAGACAACGTATAGCCTATTTTCACTGCACCAAAAAACCTCGGTTTTTTCCGTTCAGGTCGAATGTTACGTTCGCTATTTACATATAATATAATTGATTTATTTTAATTAATAAATATACGTCATTTTATATTTTTATTTAAGTCAACTGTCAAAAAATATTTAACACTATCATTAAATTATTCTTTACATTTGACGAACTTGTCGATCATGCCACGCTATTTCATTCTATTTGAATCACATAGACACAAATTTTGCTTATTGTTTTATTCAAATCGTTATAGCCGTTTTCGAGAAAATTCAATTTCTGTGATTATTGTTATCACAAATCAATTGAATTTGGCATGTTGCAACGACAATATCTGCAAAGAGTCGAATTTTCGTTTTGCAGATTTTTTCAATCCTTTTACTATGTACCACTAACCATACAATACATATGTAGATGCGTCAAGTCATACATCCAAAAGGTATCATTAAAAACAGTATTATTGCAGCCTCAGTCGGGCCGTGCGCTGCGATTCGAACACACCGAGCCTCTTCGGCTCATTCGAAAATTCGAAGTTGCGCTCTGCTTTCGTTTCTATGTATGCGTGTATGTATCTACATGCTCGCCTATATTAGTATGTGTATGCATGTAAAGTTTTGCAACGTGCAGTTGCCCTCGCAAACAAGCAGCTGGCGCACGCCAATTTTGTTTTGCCGCGACGAAAGTCTTGAAGATAAAGACAACAACAATTGCTCGCGTTCTATATGTTTGCAGTTAAATGGCACTTGCACAGGGACCGCGTTGGCTCTGCTGGTGGTTTGCAAGCCCACGTGTTTGTGGGCCCGGGTTCAAATCCCGATCGGGAATATATGCATATTTTGTTTTTTTTTTAATGCGATTTAAATTTTTCATTCCCTTTCAACTTTACTGACAGAAGTAAAAATCTAATCGCGCATTGATTTTTGATGACTTACAATTTTGAAATTTTAAAATAAAAAACTCAATTTAAAAAAAGTTTGAACTTTAAAAATGTAGTTTTTACATTATTCAGAAAACAATAACATTTCAGAATATAGAAAAATATTAAAACATAATTACAAATAAAATATTAATTATATTTGTAACACTATGTTTTTAATATTTATATTTAAATTTTTTTACCAGTTTTAATTTTAATTTATTAGAAAATTTTCTATCGAAAATTAAAATTAAAATTAAATTACAAAAAAGTATTTATCTTTTAAAAAAGATTGAACTTTTACTAATAATAATTGTATTATTTATATTTTCTCTTATTTACTGAAATTTTATTGTTATCTTAAAATGTAAAAACAAAATTTTAAAGTTCAAACTTTTTTAATAGACTTTTAAAAAGCAAAAAGGAATTTGTAAATCATCAAAAATCGTCATCTTTGGTTTTCACAGACAAACAAAATAACGTTTGTTTCCGTGAGTCTCTGCAAAAAGCTGTCAGCAAGAGGCGGCATTGTCTTTATATATTGCGATGCATTTTCATTGGTCAACCCCATTGACCCATTTGGGATTGTTGTGCGGGAACAATTTTCAAGTGTACCACAAGAGGGCATGATTGACGAAATTTACGAACTACTCAAAAAATACTTAATAACAATTTGTTTTTTTACTAACCTCGTTTTATATTTTGGCTATCATTCTAATTCTCTGGCGGTTTCTAGCTTTTTTCATATGTCACTTTAGCTTTTTTCTGACCAGAAGAGTTGGTAACACTGGTCCTAGTATCAACCCTCGTATATGAAATTGAAAATAAAAAAAATACTGCAACTAAATTACAATATGTGCTTAGGATATTGTCGCTATAGAACTAGGCAAATAAGATGATTTCATCTATTTTTTTCTACCCATAAGGTAGAAGGGTATTATAACTTTGTGCCGGCAGGAAATTTATGCAAGGGGCATAAGAAGCAGTGTTGCCAACGTTTGTTGAGAAAAAAACTGTTTTTGACGGGAAGAACGCTGCAAAAAAGTTGAATAATTCGAAAAAAAAACTATAAAAAAGCTGGTTTTCAATTCATTGGATTCTCTATATTTTTCTGATAGACACAGAGTGAGCGCACGAAATCGGTTTTATATGTATGGAATTTGTATAGAATTTGAAAAGCAGTTGATCTAATATTTACAATATTTTGAGAATTTCATTACTATTGTCCTCATTCTCCTCATTTTTATGTTCATATGTTCATCCTGTTCCTATTATTTTTGGGAATTTATTAGGAAGCTTATACATATGTATAGCAGCAATTGTCCAGTCTGCGCAAGCCATAACAGTAAATGCATGATTTAGAATAAAGAGTATTGTCATTTTAAGTAGAAATAGCGCCGTTGTCTTCAAAGTATTTAACGACTAGGTTTCCTAAATGGTTCAAATGAGCCAAAATGTATGTATGCTCGGCTACAAAAAGGCATAGCGCTGCTTTTTGCTCCATAGTCTTCACCGGCAAAGTTACAAAATCTATTTTTTTTTTTTGCATAAAGCCGCCCCTAGCACTTTTATGCTTTCTGGTCAAGGCATGGGCGCTCAAATCAGAAAGTTTTGCGGTGATTGTACATACATATGCAGTAACTGACATTTTGACATTTTTTAAAACAATCAAAACACACTGAAATTCAGATCAATTCAGTTTAGCCTTTAGTGACGCTACGATAAGAATTGGCGTGTTCTTTGAGGTTGCTTTACAACACTATACAATCTATTTGTCACTAAAAGTGATGGTAAGCATTAACAGAACAGCTTCAGCAAATATTGTTCCATAATTTTGGGCATATAGTAGAACAAAATCTAAAAAAGCATTTAAGTAAAAAAGTCTCTCTTAAAGTCTCTGAGATCCAGTGTGTTTCATACGGACGGACGGACAGACGGACATGGCTAGGTCGTGTCGGCTGTTGACGCTGATCAATAATATATATACTTTATAGGGTCGGAGATGCCTCCTTCTACCTTTTACATACATTTCCTGTCGGCACAAAGTTATAATACCCTTCTACCCTATGGGTAGCTGGTATAAACACTGAGTTGATATTGTTATTGTCACGAATCGATGTAAGTTCATTTGTATCTTGTTTAGTAGTATATCGTTTTTTTGTAACCGAAAGTTCAAAGAACGAAAATGTTTGGTATTTTGATGATTGGTTAAACAGTAGCCGCCGAAACCTATATGACACAACGGAATTGTAAAGAGATTGTAAAAGCACACAGCTCTAAATTTATCAGCCATTTTTAAGCTACTTTCGTTGGTTACTATTATAACTTGTATTGTCACTAGTTGCAAGATTATAACGTTTGAAACAATATGGAAGAATAAGTTCGAAACTAACGAAGCTAGCCGGTTGTGTGGGCTTGACTGCAATATGTGGCTTGATAGCAATACGCAAAGCACATCCACATCGAAAGACTGTGTCTTTTTGACGCTCAAAGCCAAATCGATCTTTCGCTCTGCAGTGAAGCTTCGTGCTCAACTAACAACTGCCAATGTAAAATCACTTGATGATAGTGAATTAGTTGTGCATTTGAAGCTAATTGAACAGACTGAATCGTCTTTTAATTTGGTGTATAATGAGCTTGAGGAGCTGGTTTTTTTTTACCAAAGTGGCAGCGAGTTAAGAGACAAATTGTATAATATTATTGTATAAATCTGTCTGCAAAATAGAATGTTTAGGCGCCAGCTCTACATTTAGAGCTGGGCAGCCAAAATAGCGGACGGTGATTGTGGCACTCAATTCACTCCTTGCTGGAGCTACGTTGCCGATATCTGTTGGTAGATACTCGCAGTATGCAGATTTCATCAAACTGTTTTCGACAATCATTGACAAGGATATCTAGATCACTAATTTAGAGACTGCAAATGCTGGTCGTCTTGCTCGTGAATTGTTAGACAAGCGCTTCAATAATAAACGCCATGTCTTTCAAGCTCATACCGCCGAGATTCTTGGTCTGGTAGCCGGGAGTAGAGTGTATCTTACGGCACACTACCGATTTTAAGAAAAGCTTTATAGCTCAACAATGACCTTTGTGACTTTGACATCCTATTATATTTAAGATGCTGACTGAAAAGTGTGCTTTTAAGTTCGAATTGTACAGAATGAATGATTGAAAAATGTGCCTTTAAGTTCGAATTGTACAGAATTATAGGAAATCACTGCAGTAAGCGATATGTTATGGAATAAACTGAACTTTTTCGGATTCCAGCACTAATTCTAATTATGTGGGCGACAGGCCTTTTTCATTTCTTCGCACGCCACATGCAGCAACGAATTGGTTATTCGTAGGCTACGAATCGTAGCTGATGTGAAGTGTTGGAGAGAAAGCTAAACTTGCTTTGAAAAGTTAAGGGAACTGGAGTGCCGGGTGAAGCACTATTCCACCTCAGGAAGAGAAATGCTAAATATTGATTGTCAGGGACGACGCTTTGTTGGAAATGTCAACTCAACATTCCCCCAGAAAAACGAGAAAACTATTGATTGGTCGGGTACTACGGAAACCTGCGACACTTACACTCGCTGACGCTGGAGGCAGTTTACACGCTGCCATTGAAAAAGCGACAATGCTTTCAATGCGTTCGCAAAGATAGTGCTAGCGAAGTATGCAGCAGTGGGATTACGATTGCAAGTCTTGTGAAGAAGATAATCCACCTGGAAGCGTATTTCAAATGCAATTAAGTGCGCTGTCGTCGAGTGGAACCGTACCGTTATGTAGGAGTGAGACGCAACCAACAGTTACTGTACCTGTAGATAATGGCGGATCAGCGTCGAAACAATTGAATGAAAATCTTCCGCCATTTATGAGTGTCATTTGAGAGTGGAAATCGACCAGTGCACTGGTTACTTATTCAACTGACCACAAAACACGTCGGCCAAGCAAGGCGCCTGTTCAGCCTTACAACTGGATATTGGTAATATCATTACCATTATCAATGCATATATTCCTCCTAGCCAGTCTGTCTCAAGCAAGGACATTTCTGCTATCCTTGACCAAATCAAACGGCCTCTGACTGGGGTGGGTGGGTGACTTTAATGCTTGGAGCCCCTTATGGGGTTCGTCTGCTTCCAGTCGCCGCGGAAAGAACATTGAGCACGCCATTGCGGAAAAAAATTTGGTCGTCCTTAACAACGGTTCGGCAACCCATCTTTCAACACACAGTTCCTTCACCCATGTTGATATTTCAATTATATCTCCCCAAATTGCTGACAGGTGTAGTTCGGCTATCTTAGATAATCTGCACGGCAGTGATCACTTCCCTATAACCTTATTCCTTTCCGTCCAATTCTATCCTGACATGACTATCCGGCGCTCCTTCCATCCCTATAAAATTTATTCAAACAGACTCAGGTATTGTTACCCGTCCCCATCTAATTGCCAAAAAGATCGGCCAAGCCTGTTTAAATTACTCAAGGGACAGCAACTTTTAGCAGTTTATATTCAACAAAAACTACTGTATCTATCTAGAACATATCAGCCCAACGTGTTTTCTGTCTCGGCCAAAACGTTTAGACGAGAATTTTACGTTGTTTGAAATAGATGCAGCGCTGGCAACTGCTAAAGGAAAAAGCCCAGGTGCCGATAAATTTCCTACCCCATGAAACATATTCCATTGTCTCTCAACATAAGCTGCAAGTATTGGGGCTACATGCAGTGCTATCTAGACTTAAATGCTGGAGCATTGGTCCTAGGCCTTATAATCTTATAAATGCCTTTATGACCCATCGTTCCTTTGGGGTCCGAGTTAACAACACCACTTTCGATACCTTTTGTTTATATAATGGTATCCCACAAGGCTCTCCACTCTCTGTTGTACTCTTCATAATTACGTTTGAGCACTACTGTAAATTTCCAGACCTAATTTTTAAGAACAATTATTATTATTATTAAAGTATTAAAAGTGTAGTTAAACTAGATATACTGGGCATATCCTTCGACTCTAAGCTTATATTTAAATATTACTGCGACCTCAGAAAACAAATAGACTCTCGCTTAATATTATTAAATTTATAAACTCTAAATATTCTAGAATTCACACCAATACGCTTGTAAATATTACTCGTGCCTTAATGCTCTCTAAAATCGACTACGGGCTCCCTATCTACGGATGGCCCACATCAAAAAAATACAATCACGCTTTTCCTTCCTCCCCAACCTGATGCATATTAGTGGAATCTGGCCTTCCTAGTATAGCAGATCGCATTGTAAAGACAACCATGCAGCTCATTTCAGAACTGTACAACACACCGAATGCCCTGCTAAGTAAAGAGTTCATTGGAATATCGAAACACAAACGGAAGTATAAATGCACCTCCACTCTGCGGCGTTGCGCCATTTACAGTACACGTCTTGGCCTGACCGCCCCCACACAAAGTCTTGCAATCGTTCCGCGGCCTTTCTGGTCTGGACAAAAGCCCAACGTCAACACAAACCTTGCATCATCTCCTAAAAGCAAAACCTTCAGTTCCGAATTTCTGGCCAGATTCTATTGCGAAAAGAATAAGTTTGGTGTAAAATCTTGGCTTTCCACCGACGGCTCTACAACTCCCGATGCCACCACCTTTGCCGTCGTTAACAGCGATATCACCATCATCGTTGGTGGTCTCCTTCCCGGATACTGCTCAACTTTCACCGCCGAATCTTTCGCCATACTAAAAGCTTGCCAGTCCGCTGCTGCCAACAAGGGCTATTTTGTAATTATACTGATAGCCTCGATGACTTGGGTCATCGCCGCAGGCGATTGTCACGACTCCTAATTTTTATCTGCCTCATCATGCCGTCTTCAATCCAGATAGCACCACAACAAAGGTGCGAGCTGTTTTTAACGCTTCTTGTCCATCCTCAAATGGGAAGAGTCTGAATGATATCCTTCATTCAGGGCCCATTCTCCAATCGGATCTTACTTGGCAGATCCTCAAATGGCGATATTTTCGGTTCAATGCGGACATAACGAAGATGTATCGTCATCCTTATGGACTCGAAGCACACACCGTTCCAGCGAATCCTGTTTCGCGTCACGGACGGTGAGATCGGTAACTTCGAGTTAAACAGTTACATTCGGTGTCAACTGCGCGCCTTTCCTGGCCCTACGAGTTCTCCAGCTACTCGCTGAAGATATACGCTTGCAGTATCCTCTCGCAAGCCGAGTCATCTCTGGCGGCATGTACGTTGACGACGTCCTGGTAGGGACACACACTAAGGAAGAGGCCATCCGGACCATTACGGAAGAGTGTGCAGCCCTGGACAACGCCGGGAAGTGCACGTCGAACAAACAAGACTCCTACTCCGAGAGGACTTCCTAGAACTCGTGGACTCGAGTATGGCGAAATCTCTGGGCATCAGGTGGCAAGCTCACGACAACGAATTATTCTTCATGCCACCAGAAGTGGTCCATCAGGACTACTATACGAAGAGGAAAGTACTATCGCAGATTGCCAAACTCTTCGCCCCAGCCGCGTGGCTGGCCCCTTTCGTTATCCGACCCAAGATTTTCATGCAGGAGATCTGGTCGAAAATGCTCGAACGGGACGAACCTCTACCCGCGGATATTTTACTTCAGTGGAAGGAGTATCGCGGGAGTTATCCTGCTCTGACTAAGACTCGGATTCCAAGGTGGGTTCAGTTCCAAACAAGAGTGAAGCTCCATGGTACTGGATTTTGTGATGCTTCAGAAAGGGCGTTTTCGCGTAACGCGAAGGTTAAAAAATAAAACAACGATTTTATTTTTAAATAACTTGTAGACGAACTTTATGGGTATTGCAAGATTAGCGGGCTACGCGTCTTGTCTGAGGAAAGTGTCTTTAAAAACTGACTTTACTCGTTTGAACAAGAAACTTCTTATTGCGACTTAGAGCTAACATATGTGTAATGTTTTATGTATGTGTTACTGTTTTAATGCTGAGTCCTCAAATTGCACTGGAATTTTTTAAGTGGTATGAAGTGGATCTTTTTGCTTGACGTTAGTCGCCGCCGCGATGAATTTATGTTTAGAATATGATCTTTATTTTAATGCAATAGAACCCTTTTGTTTGTTACGATTGGTCGCTATCGCGACAAGTTTATGTTTTGAATATAATATGATCTTTATGTGAATGCAATAGGATATTTTGGAGATACGGGAATAATTATGAGAATGTGTCACGTACGAGAAATGAGTGTGGTGGTGGATATGTCACTCCCCCAACCTATAGAAATTAGCTTGTCCTCAAGCGTTTAATTCAGGGTATATAAGTGGGACTGGTTTTTTGTAATTTCAATTTCAGCATTAGCACTTGTGTTCGTTTCATTTTTTCTTACATATTTTTGTATAATTGTGTTGAAAGGTGTTTTAATTTTCTTACTTGCTAAGTAGTATATAACAATAAGAATTAAGATTAATACAATTGTAATTGTTGAATATTTGTAGTTAATATTTTCTGTATTGTTATACAAAATCATTTCTTTTGTTTCTATGTATGATAATGGTTCTATTTTAGTTACATTGTATTCTGTAAATATAAGTGTTGTGAATTGTTGGGCTCTATTTGATAATTTTACATTTTTTTAATTCGATTGTACAATTAATTTAATTTAAATTATTTTATCCTTTTCAATGTAAATAACTAAATTGTTACAATTTTGGTTTAGTTTGGTTCGTTTTATATTCCAAGTTATTACAATATTTGGTTCTACTATTTGTATAAGAACTTGTTTGCGATATTTATTGAAAGTACAAACTGGTGCTTCATGTTTTATTATATTTGCAATGCATTGGTCATTTATGATCTTCTTTGAGATAGTATTTGAAACAAAGTTATTATGTAAATAAAATTTCCCTTCAATATTTTCACTAATGATCTGTCCATTTCCGTCTGGGTATGGAATTATTTCGAAAGTTTTAACTTCGAGATTGCTAAGAAGATTGCATCAGAAAAATTTCATTTGCAATTGGATTGAACCAATCTGAAGTTTTTATACTAATTAATTTTTCATGATTGATATGATCTATTGAAGTAGTTTCGGATTAAAGATACCTAAGCGGGTTAATTGTAATCAATTCAATATATTCGGTAAAGTGTTCAATATTAAATATTAACGAATTTAGTTGTCTTCTTTCAGAATTTTACTTTGGCTATTTATTATATTTATGCCTTGATCAAATTTATTTATAAAATTATTAAGATTGCTTGCTTGGTTTGAATTGTGGGCGATGATATTAATCTGATTTTCAACTTGTTTTCTATCTTCATTATCTAATGTAACGAAAAGGAATTTAAAAGAAGATCCTATAAAATCGAATAAACCACGTTTGGTACGACTTGCTATTCTAATACCGGTCATTTGTTTTTCAAGTTTATTCATTAAGTATCTTTTTTCAGGGTATTTATTGAAGATATGGCTTTGAGTTACTAATAAGTCAAAAGAATTTTCTATTTGTGACACGTTTACAGTTAAGTAATGATGTTAAAAAAATACAGGTAAATTGATTATTCCTGATTCGAATAGGGAGCATCCTTGGTCGTTTTGAATAGGGTGAACTTCAACTGGTTGAGTGTTTATAGGTGTACAAATAATTGATAGTATAAATAGCAACAGCAACTTAGGATGTTTCATCGTTTGGCATGGAATTGTAATATTTACTTTTATTAATTACTTTCTTCTTTTTAAATTTTGATTTATAATGGGTGACTTTTCTTCCTCTGTTTGTTTCTTCAAAATGTTGTTCATCAAGGTTCTTGATATTACCCATCTTTTTGAAAGGGTTCGTTATTTTAGACTTTACTAACGGGGCTTGTCTAAATCTTGTATCTACTTCAAAATTACTTCTGTTTTTATTAAGGTTGTCTATTTGATTTACTTTGTCTTCTTGTGAATTATACTCAGGAGTTCCTGCAAAAATAAAAATGTCTGCTGGGGTTCTATTAGTAGCTTTATGCTTTGTTTTATGATTATATTTATATAAGAATGCTTCAAATTTTGTTATTTTGTTTTCTACATCATCGTCACTTCTTATTATTCGTAACTTTTTATTTATTGTTTTATGGAATCTTTCTATGTTAGATATTCTAGTTTTGCTTGTGGTAATGTTAATTTTTATATTTTCTTCTTGTAACCAAATTTGCAAAGCTGCTGAATAAATGCTGAATCTTTATCTACTTTTATCTCTAAGGGTTTTCCCATTTCATTGAGAACTTTTAATAAAGATCTTTTGGCTTCTAACCAATCTCCGCTTTGAACTTCTATTAATGTTGCGAAGAAAGAAATTGTTTTTTATCGATCATATAGAAATCTATTACATATTTATCTCTAACGTTAAGAACTTCAGGTGTTATTTCGAAAGTGAGTTTTGTGTCTTTATGTACAGTTTTACCTACATTACAAACTTCACATTCATTAAATAAATTTGGTATTAATTTCTGATAGTCAGGGTAATAGTATTTTTCTTTGAAACAATTAATTGTTTTTTTCAATTCCTGGATGAAAAAGTTTTTTTTGTGTTTTCACTATTAACTCTTTGAATTCTGCAAAGGTTTGTAAGTCAATTAATTTCAGGCTTGTTTTCATTACTTTAGTTCAGTTTATGGAAATAACGAGTTGTCTCGACTTTGTTATCATCACCTTTCAGAAATTCTATCTGTCTGTTAAAATAGTTTAAAGGCCTTTCGGTTATCTTGAGCGCTATGTATAGTTGCTCATGTGCTAACTGAATGTTCTCCTAGGAAATTTTCTTCTATTTTGATACGCGAAAGTGCATCTGCTACATTATTCTCTTTTCCTGGTAAATATTTGATTTGATAATCATACTAATTTAATCAGATTTTCCATTTTTTAAATTTCATATTAGATTCTTTAATATTACTGAGCCAAACTAATGGTTTATGATCACTTAAAATTTGAAATTTTCTACCGAATAGGTAAGAACGGAAATATTTAGTTGCCCACACAATAGCTAATAGTTCTTTTTCTAAAGCTGAATAGTTTGATTCATGTTCATTTAAAGTTCGACTTGCATAGCAAATTGGTTTGTGTTCATGTGACAGAACAGCGCCTATAGCGAAATTGCTAGCATCGGTTGTTAATGAGAATGGTTTCTGGAAATTTGGATAAACTAATGTTGGATCGGATGTGATTAAAACTTTGAACTTTTCAAATGGAGACTGTAACGTGTAACGAAGCTTGTTCGTTTTAGAAGCTGGTGTACTTGTAACGATACGAAAGGTGTACGCGATCGCTACGGCTGTTGTCTGGTCGGATGGGAGTGGGCTAAAGAGAAAAAATCCTTTCCGCTAGGTGCTTCCGTAGATTAATTATACTATTAGAAAATTCGCGTACTTAAGGAAGGGGGAAAATGGGGAAGAGACATACAAGGACAGTAAACAAAAGAGTTGAAAGTAAACTAGAAGAAAGACAAGTTAGGGATCTACCTTCGACTTGGAACACTTCTCCTTTGCGGTGCACTCATTGGTGCAGACGCCCACCCTACCATGATCCTGCAAAGCCAATGTAAAAATCCATTTAAATGACAGGATCCCTTGGAGAAGCTCCTCGTTACTCGACCCTCCCCATACAAACGCTGCATGGTTCCAAATTTGAAAACTTACTCGCACATACTAAACATTATAACAAATTTATTTAAATTAAGAAACATAAAGAGAAGGCAAATAAGGTAACAAAAGAAAACATGGACGGAATAAGAACGTTGAAATATTAAAGCTAATTTAGATCTATTTCATAAATACTTAAAAACTAAATAAATAGATAAATAGAATAAATATGAATAATAGGAATAAATAGTTTATATTTCATTTTGCAATTTTCTTTAAATATGGAGCGCTAATTTATTCATAGTTTTTTTAATCGATATAAAAAAAACTATTTAATTAATGACCCATATCATAGTAGGGCAATGGACCAACGGCAAAGGCTCATCGCTAAGAAACTTAAGGTTTCTCAGGAGCTGCCAGCAAAACAAAAAAAAAAACAAACTTCTTTCAGACTATAAACTTTGCATTCAACAGATTCAATGCAAAAAGCTCTAATGCGTATAGTATTTAAATAAAAAGTTATGCATAAGAAAAGCTCACCTACATCATTCTCCAGCGACGAAAGATCTTTCACAGCCGGTGATATGTGTGTGTGCGTTGTTATTGTTGTTGTTGTTTCAGCTGTGGAGCAAAAGTTTAAAGCCCTGACAAAAGCTTTACGCTAGCATGGTAATCTGAGCTTTTATGCCAGATGTTCCATTGTTTTGGTAAACAAATATGACTTAATTTTTAAAATTGCAAATCTTGACAGAAAACATAAATATTGACGGACAAGTTATATGTAGGACAACTTATTGTAACTCATGAAGTTTATTTAACTTTGATACATAGTATGTTATACCACGTAATCATAAGTAAATTTACAACACAGTTTGTTATTCAACATATATACATGTACGCAACCAATACATTAAATGAACAAAATATAATACAAAAACGCACTAATTAAATGGCAGAAGGCCCAAAAGATATAACGTCGATATACATTAACTAACAAAGCAAAACATCTATAGGCGCGGACATCAGCTGCGCCAACTCTCTCTGGGTTGTGCTACGACACTTTCGCAGGTGGTCGCACGGTCACTAGCACCAATCCAACATCCGTGGTGATGCTGGCGTCCTCCTTGCTAGTCCTCTCAGGGACAAATCTCAACGGAATTTCAGGTGGCGGCTGCGCAGTATCGCTGCAAAACGCTCCTCCTAATTCCTGCCAGACGCAGAGCTTGCCTTTCGCTGGTAGCTATCACCTGATCCGCTGTAGCTTTCGAAGCGATTGTGCGAAAGCTTTCAAAGCTTTCGCGCAAACTTTTGGCTGCCGGGTGACGATGTGGCGTGGATGTAAATTGTTTGGGTGGCTTAAATTAACGCCTACACCAACAACATCCAAAAGAAAATTTTTACACTGCGTGCCGTCTGATTTTAAGAGAAAAATCAGAGCGTTAATATGATATTTGTAAATGTTACATTTGCCGTCAGTAATATTTACCCTGCCTTATTGGACGGCACCATATAAAACTCCAAAAATTCTATCCGCCTGTCGCCTGTTGGCTGCTGGCCGAAATGGGGGGGGTGATTTCACTCAAATATGTATATATTATGTTTTTTTTGTTTTTTCCTTTTTCTCGCACTGTTCACTATTTATTTATGTATGTCACTTTTGTCTTATTTTTTTGGCGATATATGTATATAATATATTTGTTCTCTAGTTTCTGAGAACTGCCATAAAAAAAATAAACAGGTGACTTGCGAGAGAATGACTAGCACGAATGAATCATCTAAGCCTTGCAAACGGACATTAAACTTTGATGCATTCTTATGCCATTCGCTGCCTTAAGATGCATCTATCGCGAAAATCTTTTTGCCATGTTGCTAAGCCCCACACACAGAGGGCGCTAATTAATATTTCCTAACAAAATACATATATCCTACAAGTTTATACTAACACTAAACAATTATTATACATCTAACATTTAACTAACAAAAATTGGATTATTAACATATATAAACATAACTTTAATTAATATATTACATTAACTACTATTTTCTACAACTAGTGCCGTGGCGCTGGCATGTTTTTTTTCTACTTGGCAAAAAAAAACCTTTGCCTACTTTTAGGCCCAACCAATAAATGTTGGCGGTCCAAGCGACCACTACAATCCCCCCTGCCAAAATCACACTTTGGGGTCATCCCTCCAAAGAGTGATACTCGCTTGGACGAATTTCCTGGCTACCCGATTTATTGTTTTATATCTTTAGCATGATATTTTCCAATGAATCGCCCTTGGGTATCTTCTAACTCGTAATAACTATTGCCAAGCTTACGCTTAATACGAGATTTTACAAAAGTTGGGGCCAGTTTTGCATTAAAGCCTTTTGCAAAATTACTTTGCTGAAAATTACGCCTATAAACTTCTTGCCCAACTCTAAAATCTACTTCGCGACTTCAAAGATTGTACTGCTTTTCGTTTTGTTCGTGCTGCCGTTGTATACTCTGTTGTGCAGTTTTCCTTATTATATCAAAGGAATCTTCTCGATCAAAACTAACTGTACGGTCTTCTAGAAGTTCTAAATTTCGTAGAAGAGGATAGGTATTACCATTAACTATCATGTGTTGTCCAAAAGCAACACGATAGGGACTGTCATTAATTGCTGAATGTCTGCTGGACCGTAATGCGCAACTGATATGGCTAAGTTGTTCATCCCAATTTGTTTGATCGGGTCTAACGTAAGCCTTGACTGCAGCAATTACTGATCGATTTACGCGCTCTGACGCATTAGCTTGCGGAGCGTGTACAGCCGTATAAAAATGTTGCACATTGTATTTGGTGAGCAAAGCCTTGAATTTATGTGACTTAAATTGGACACCGTTATCTGATACAATGGTTTCAGGTACACCAAAACAATGAAATATATCCTCTTCCATGAAGCGAAGAATAGCATCAGTGGTGAATTTTTTTACAGGTTTTAAAAATGGGTATTTGGACAAATGATCTAACACTACGAATATACCAACATTTCCGGACTTACTTCGAGGATAGGGTCCCAAGAAATCAATAAAAATCTTTTGAAATATTCGCTGCGTTTCTTTTACTGGAGCTAATGGTGGGCGTAACGAACGATTGGGATGTTTGGTACATTTGCACACCACACAACCGTTTACAAATGACTTGACATCACACACTAAATTTGGCCAATAATAATATCGCCGAATTTTTTCCAACATTTTATTGATTCCACAATGAGACGCTAAAGGAGGCTCATGACTTTGTTTTAATACCTCTATCACAAGATCTTTTGGAACCCACAACTTCCAGTGCAAATCATCAGCGACTTGATCGCCGGACGCGTGCTCTGCACGACGATAAATATATTTATCGATGACTTTAACGTCAGGTAGCTGAGACGGGTTTGATTTTATTTTGTCCTTAAGCTCTTGGTACTCTTTTGACTCGAACTGCTCAGACTGTAAATCTATCAAGGTATCCACACCTAAGGATGACAAATCTTCAGTGTGCACACGTGATAAAGCGTCGGGAACAATGTTCTGGCTGCCTTTGCGATGAACGATCTTAAAAGCAAAACCTTGCAGCTTGAGTGCCCAGCGAGCCAATCTGGAGCTTAAGTCTGTTTGAGACATGAGCCACTTCAATGAAGCATGATCGGTATGAATGGCAAATTCATGCCCTTCAACATATGCTCGAAATTTTTTTACGCACATGATCGCTGCCAAACACTCCTTCTCAGTGACTGAATAATTTCTCTGACATCGATTCAATTTACGAGACATAAATGCGATTGGAACGTATTTACCATCCTTATCTTTCTGCATCAAAATCAGGACTATGGAGTACATGGGCCATACAAAGTTGCTCTTTCAAATTCTCAAAAGCCTTTTGCGCTTCGTCGGACCAAGTAAATGATTTTCGCTGCTTAAGGGTATCTGAAATTGGAGCAGCAATTTCTGCATAATTTTTTATGAACTTGTGGTACCACCCAGTGGTTCCTAAAAACCTTCGCACTTGCTTGCACGATCGCGGAACAGGAAACTCACGAATGGCTGCCACTTTATCGGGATCCGTTTGGATTGTACCATGACCAATAACATGTCCTAAATATTTAACCTCTTTCAGACAGAATTTGCTTTTCTCCACATTTATGGTGAGTCCGGCTTGAGTTAATCTATCGGCTAAAGCTCTCAACACTGAGACGTGTTTGTCAAATGACTCCGAAATTACCAGCAAATCGTCTAGATAAATGAATATTTCATTTCTCAGATCTGGTGGAATAACTTTGTCCATCAATTTCGACATCGTCTGTGGAGCATTGGATAGCCCAAACGGCATAACCGTAAAATGATACAGTGGTCTTCCCGGCACTGTAAATGCGGTTTTCTCGCGCGCTCTTGGAGTTAGCGGAATCTGCCAATACGCATCCTTCAAGTCGATACTTGAGATAAATTTCGCCTTTGGCAACCTACTCAAGATGCCGTCAATGAGAGGCATGGGATACGCATTTTTGACTGTTATGTCATTCACCTTGCGACTATCTAAACAAAGGCGAACCTTGCCTGGCTTGCGTACAATAACAACTGGAGAGGACCAAGGACTTTCGGATTCCTCAATCACACCAAGTGCTAACATTCTGTCAAGCTCATCATACATTAGTTTTTCGATGGCCGGTGACACTGCATAATGGCGTTGTTTAATTGGTTTCGACTCGGTCACTTCTATGTCGTGCATAAGCCAGTTCGTCTTGCCTAAACCTTTTTCAGCAAATGACGGAAATACCTTAATAGTGGATACTAATTCCTTTTGCTGCAAATCAGTCAAAGGTATTTGTAATGGGTCATCGAAATTTAACGCTGCTAACCTGTGTGCACTTGCTTTATTCATTAAAAACAATGGCAAGAGATTAAAACTTCGCCAAAAATCGATGCCTAAATATAACTCTTGAGTTAATGACGGTACGATATACACCCATATTCTCTTGGATTCACCACGAAAACAGATAGACGTGTTAATTCGACCTACTATATTTTGGCTTTGGCCATCTGCAGTTCGTACAGCTGCACGTATCGGTTTAAAACCAATGTGCGTTTCTGCCAATTCTTGCGCAAATTTGCCACCAATGCAGCTTATGGAGGCACCAGTGTCCATCAAACCACTCATGGTTCTGTCAAATATGATGACATCAGCATATGGCCGCAAATCCTTACAACTATTTACCACAGATGCCAATAGTGCTCTGCGAGTATCTTTATTTAACTTAATGAAGGTCTTTTTACGTTTTTGGTCGCGTGGCCGTGCTTTTACATGTTCGTGAACTTTCGACAAAGTCTGCTGCTCACGTTTGTGTAAGGGAATCGCTGGGATGTGGAGAAAGTCCGGGATATTTTCAGGAGTCGTTACACGATCAACTACTCCGTATTGGTCGCTTTCGATATTAGTTTGCGTGCACCTGTCAATGGTGCACGAGACCACCCGTTTTTTGACGCAGAACTTATACATTTTCTGCAAGATGGCCTGTACGTATCAGCATCACCACACCCATAGCAAAACACAGTGCGCTCGGCTTTGCAGTCTTGGTAGTGGTGACCTGGCTTTCGACAATTCCAGCAGGATATAATCACCGCCTCAACAGCAAATGATTCATCCTCTTCCCTGTCAGAGCCAGTAGCCAATTCCGCTTGCACTGAGACTTCATTAATCTGCGGGCGTGGACCAAAACGTCGTGTAGCTGGTATTGATCTAGTC
This sequence comes from Drosophila albomicans, assembly GCF_009650485.2. Classification (NCBI taxonomy): domain Eukaryota; kingdom Metazoa; phylum Arthropoda; class Insecta; order Diptera; family Drosophilidae; genus Drosophila; species Drosophila albomicans. Next base: position 32,031 of record NW_026263585.1, read on the forward strand.
GTACTTAGCAAAAATCTCTCTCGCTTCCGTACGAATTGCCGCAATTGCACTACATTATTGATTGGGACATACAATAACTCGTGCTGGACTTCGATTAAAAGATTGGCTCGCAGCACCTCTAACAATGACTGTTCAGACATGGGCTGTTCGAGCCTATCAGCCAGATTAACAATCGCCTCATAAAAATTGTCAAATGTTTCATTCGGCTTTTGTTTGCGATGTGAGATAGCAGTTCTAATTTCCAGGTCCGTTCGTCCGTCTGAAAACTGCGTTCTGAGCGCTATACTCAAATCAATCCACCGCACACGCGTTACACTACGGTGATACCTCCAAAATCACTCGCTTGCACTACCTTCAAAAAGATTGCTTGCATACCGAGCTAGCATTTCAAAATCACCACCTAGTGTCTGATTTGTTAGCGCTTCGACGCGATAAAGAAAATCCTCTACAGTCATGGACGAATGACCAGAAAAGCGTACCTTCCAGTTATAAATGGTCTGACTAATTCTATCAGGCCGTAAGTTGTGCATCTCTCGAAACTCTGCCTGCGGCGCCACCATCCCGGGCACTGGATTTCGTCTATCCACCCCATCTCTGTTAGAGATTCCAAAACAGCTGCTCAAATGATTGATGCTGCTGTTGCCTGGCTGGAGACGATTGCCTAGGAGCAGAGTGAACTTGATCATTTCCACCTTGAGCCACTGAATTAAATGACATCCTGTGGAAGCCATCTTCGATCGCTTTCGACAACACATGCGTCTGCTGCGTCAGAGCGGCTGCCACCGCCTCAGCAATACTTTGCTGCAAGCTAAACATTGGTTGCACAACTGGTGCTGGCCCGGCAACCAATGCTGGATTATCATTACAACTCTGCTGTACTGGTTCTGGTATACCTGTCTGTATACTATTGCTAGAACCTGCGACTAACAGATCTTGCGCTACTGTCCTGCTCTTGGACTTTGATCGTGTTTGTATGCCTGAACTCTGAGCTGCACTTAGTTCTTCTGCCAGACTCAAAGTTGATTTGCTTAAAGCAGTCTTACAAATTGGACACACTTTACTATTTCCAGTCGCAGTACTGAAGCACACATGATGGAAATAGTGATTAAATCCGGTTGCTAGCAGTTGAGCTGGATACTCTACTTCTTTTGAGCATACACAACAAAAAGTTTCTCCCGCCATTCTTTGATATAGCGGGTTAGACTTTTCACTAACGGGTCTGGCCATCTTGAATATTTATAAATTGCTTACAAAAAAAAATAACTTATGAAACACAAAACAATATTAAATAAATAAACAGTACTTGAATTCAAACTCGAACAAAAAATATACCAATATAACATGAATAAATTTGGAACCATGCAACACTTATCGAAGGAAGAGTTGCTAACTAATAGTCGAAAGTAGATACTGAAAACAAAGAAAATAGGGAATCTGAAAAATTGCTCCAGATATAGCGGCAAGTTAAATAGTTCGAAACCACTTACTTGTTCCAAGCGAATATCTAGGAACAATATCCAAATACAGAAAGATTATGTGTTGTGATCAACACAAAATCGAAAAGCGGAAGAACTCCATTGATTACTTTGCATTGATTGCTATGTTTCTGTCTAGCGGCAAGTTGCAGTTTTATCCGCAAGAAGACTTGGCTCCAGCTAAGACTCCACATAAGCACCAATACACTTTGGTTCGCTGACAATGTTTTCTCTCTTGTTTTCGCCATACAGCTCGTTTGAAGCTAGTATTTCTCTCGAAAGACAAGTTACACTGCAGCTTTCGTCATGAACATTCTGCACACTTTGCCTAATTTGATTGCAACCATCAGGCATTCAAGCTCAAGATATTCACAACAAGGAAAAGGAATAGGAATGAGTGAAAAAGGATAGATGGGAGGGTATTTCAAATATTACTTTTTTTTCGAAGACAGGCTAGCTAACATACAACAGTACAATAAAACAATTACGCTAACCTGGCCTCACGTTTGGGCGCCAAATAATATAATTAAACTGTAACGTGTAACGAAGCTTGTTCGTTTTAGAAGCTGGTGTACTTGTAACGATACGAAAGGTGTACGCGATCGCTACGGCTGTTGTCTGGTCGGATGGGAGTGGGCTAAAGAGAAAAAATCCTTTCCGCTACGTGCTTCCGTAGATTAATTATACTATTAGAAAATTCGCGTACTTAAGGAAGGGGGAAAATGGGGAAGAGACATACAAGGACAGTAAACAAAAGAGTTGAAAGTAACTAGAAGAAAGACAAGTTAGGGATCTACCTTCGACTTGGAACACTTCTCTCCTTTGCGGTGCACTCATTGGTGCAGACGCCCACCCTACCATGATCCTGCAAAGCCAATGTAAAAATCCATTTAAATGACAGGATCCCTTGGAGAAGCTCCTCGTTACTCGACCCTCCCCATACAAACGCTGCATGGTTCAAATTTGAAAACTTACTCGCACATACTAAACATTATAACAAATTTATTTAAATTAAGAAACATAAAGAGAAAGGCAAATAAGGTAACAAAAGAAAACATGGACGGAATAAGAACGTTGAAATATTAAAGCTAATTTAGATCTATTTCATAAATACTTAAAAACTAAATAAATAGATAAATAGAATAAATATGAATAATAGGAATAAATAGTTTATATTTCATTTTGCAATTTTCTTTAAATATGGAGCGCTAATTTATTCATAGTTTTTTTAATCGATATAAAAAAAACTATTTAATTAATGACCCATATCATAGTAGGGCAATGGACCAACGGCAAAGGCTCATCGCTAAAGAACTTAAGGTTTCTCAGGAGCTGCCAGCAAAACAAAAAAAAAACAAACTTCTTTCAGACTATAAACTTTGCATTCAACATATTCAATGCAAAAAGCTCTAATGCGTATATTATTTAAATAAAAAAGTTATGCATAAGAAAAGCTCACCTACATCATTCTCCAGCGACGAAAGATCTTTCACAGCCGGTGATATGTGTGTGTGCGTTGTTATTGTTGTTGTTGTTTCAGCTGTGGAGCAAAAGTTTAAAGCCCTGACAAAAGCTTTACGCTAGCATGGTAATCTGAGCTTTTATGCCAGATGTTCCATTGTTTTGGTAAACAAATATGACTTAATTTTTAAAATTGCAAATCTTGACAGAAAACATGAATATTGACGGACAAGTTATATGTAGGACAACTTATTGTAACTCATGAAGTTTATTTAACTTTGATACATAGTATGTTATACCACGTAATCATAAGTAAATTTACAACACAGTTTGTTATTCAACATATATACATGTACGCAACCAATACATTAAATGAACAAAAATATAATACAAAAACGCACTAATTAAATGGCAGAAGGCCCAAAAGATATAACGTCGATATACATTAACTAACAAAGCAAAACATCTATAGGCGCGGACATCAGCTGCGCCAACTCTCTCTGGGTTGTGCTACGACACCTTTCGCAGGTGGTCGCACGGTCACTAGCACCAATCCAACATCCGTGGTGATGCTGGCGTCCTCCTTGCTAGTCCACTCAGGGACAAATCTCAACGGAATTTCAGGTGGCGGCTGCGCAGTATCGCTGCAAAACGCTCCTCCTAATTCCTGCCAGACGCAGAGCTTGCCTTTCGCTGGTAGCTATCAGCTGATCCGCTGTAGCTTTCGAATCGATTGTGCGAAAGCTTTCAAAGCTTTCGCGCAAACTTTTGGCTGCCGGGTGACGATGTGGCGTGGATGTAAATTGTTTGGGTGGCTTAAATTAACGCCTACACCAACAACATCCAAAAGAAAATTTTTACACTGCGTGCCGTCTGATTTTAAGAGAAAAATCAGAGCGTTAATATGATATTTGTAAATGTTACATTTGCCGTCAGTAATATTTACCCTGCCTTATTGGACGCACCATATAAAAACTCCAAAAATTCTATCCGCCTGTCGCCTGTTGGCTGCTGGCCCGAAATGGGGGGGTGATTTCACTCAAATATGTATATATTATGTTTTTTTTGTTTTTTTCCTTTTCTCGCACTGTTCACTATTATTTATGTATGTCACTTTTGTCTTATTTTTTTTGGCGATATATGTATATATAATATATTTTGTTCTCTAGTTTTCTGAGAACTGCCATAAAAAAATAAACAGGTGACTTGCGAGAGAATGACTAGCACGAATGAATCATCTAAGCCTTGTCAAACGGACATTAAACTTTGATGCATTCTTATCTTCCCATTCTTTGCCATTCGCTGCCTTAAGATGCATCTATCGCGAAAATCTTTTGCCATGTTGCTAAGCCCCACACACAGAGGGGCGCTAATTAATATTTCCTAACAAAATACATATTATCCTACAAGTTTATACTAACACTAAACAATTATTATACATCTAACATTTAACTAACAAAAATTGGATTATTAACATATATAAACATAACTTTAATTAATATATTACATTAACTACTATTTTTTCTACAACTTAGTGCCGTGGCGCTGGCATGTTTTTTCTACTTGGCAAAAAAAACCTTTGCTACTTTTAGGCCCAAACCAATAATGTTGGCGGTCCAAGCGACCACTACAATCCCCCTGCCAAAATCACACTTTGGGGTCATCCTCCAAAGAGTGATACTCGCTTGGACGAATTTCCTGGCTACCCGATTTATTGTTTTATATCTTAGCATGATATTTTCACAATGAATCGCCGCCTTGGGTATCTTCTAACTCGTAATAACTATTGCCAAGCTTACGCTTAATACGAGATTTTACAAAAGTTGGGCCAGTTTTTGCATTAAAGCCTTTTGTGCAAAATACTTTGCTGAAAATTACGCCTATAACTTCTTGCCCAACTCTAAAATCTCACTTCGCACTTCTAAGAGAATAGATTGTTGTCTGCCTTTCGTTTTGTTCGTGCTGCCGTTGGTATACTCTGTTGTGCAGTTTTCCTTAATTATATCAAAGGAATCTTTCTCGATCAAAACTAACTGTACGGTCTTCTAGAAGTTCTAAATTTCGTAGAAGAGGATAGGTATTACCATTAAACTATCATGTGTTGTCCAAAAGCAACACGATAGGGACTGTCATTAATTGCTGAATGTCTGCTGGACCGTAATGCGCAACTGATATGGCTAAGTTGTTCATCCCAATTTGTTTGATCGGGTCTAACGTAAGCCTTGATTGCAGCAATTACTGATCGATTTACGCGCTCTGACGCATTTAGCTTGCGGAGCGTGTACAGCCGTATAAAAATGTTGCACATTGTATTTGGTGAGCAAAGCCTTGAATTTATGTGACTTAAATTGGAACACACGTTATCTGATACAATGGTTTCAGGTACACCAAAACAATGAAATGAATATATCCTCTTCCATGAAGCGAAGAATAGCATCAGTGGTGAATTTTTTTACAGGTTTTAAAATGGGTATTTGGACAAATGATCTAACACTACGAATATACCAACATTTCCGGACTTACTTCGAGGATAGGGTCCCAAGAAATCAATAAAAATCTTTTTGAATATTCGCTGCGTTTCTTTTTACTGGAGCTAATGGTGGGGCGTAACGAACGATTGGGGATTTTGGTAACATTTGCACACCACACAACCGTTTCACAAATGACTTGACATCACACACTAAATTTGGCCAAATAATAATATCGCCGAATTTTTTCCAACATTTTTATTGATTCCACAATGAGACGCTAAAGGAGGCTCATGACTTTGTTTTAATACCCTCTAATCACAAGATCTTTTGGAACCCACAACTTCCAGTGCAAATCATCAGCGACTTGATCGCCGGACGCGTGCTCTGCACGACGATAAATATATTTATCGATGACTTTAACGTCAGGTAGCTGAGAACGGGTTTGATTTTTATTTTGTCCTTTAGCTCTTGGTACTCTTTTGACTCGAACTGCTCAGACTGTAAATCTATCAAGGTATACACACCTAAGGATGAACAAATCTTCAGTGTGCACACGTGATAAGCGTCGGGAACAATGTTCTGGCGTGCTGCCTTGCGATGAACGATCTTAAAAAGCAAAACCTTGCAGCTTGAGTGCCCAGCGAGCCAATCTGGAGCTTAAGTCTGTTTGAGACATGAGCCACTTCAATGAAGCATGATCGGTATGAATGGCAAATTCATGCCCTTCAACATATGCTCGAAATTTTTTTACGCACATGATCGCTGCCAAACACTCCTTCTCTAGTGACTGAATAATTTCTCTGACATCGATTCAATTTACGAGACATAAATGCGATTAGAACGTATTTACCATCCTTATCTTCTCTGCATCAAAATCAGGACTATGAGTACAGGGGCCATACAAAAGTTGCTCTTTCAATTTCTCAAAAAGCCTTTTGCGCTTCGTCGACCAAGTAAATGACTTTTCGCTGCTTAAGGGTATCTGAAATTGGAGCAGCAATTTCTGCATAATTTTTTATGAACTTGTGGTACCACACTGAGACAGTGGTTCCTAAAAAACCTTCGCACTTGCTTGCACGATCGCGGAAACAGGAAACTCACGAATGCTGCCACTGAGTTATCGGGATCCGTTTGGATTGTACCATGACAATAATAACATGTCCTAAATATATAACCTCTTTCAGACAGAATTTGCTTTTCTCCACATTTATGGTGAGTCGCGGCTTGAGTTAATCTACGGGCTAAAGCTCTCAACACTGAGACGTGTTTTGTCAAATGACTCCGAAATTACCAGCAAATCGTTCTAGATAAATGAATATTTCATTTCTCAGATCTGGTGGAATAACTTTGTCCATCAATTTCGACATCGTCTGTGGAGCATTGGATAGCACCACCGCAGGCATAACCCGTAAAATGATACAGTGGCTCTTCCCGGCACTGTAAATGCGCATGTTTTATCTCGCGCGCTCTTAGGAGTTAGCGGAATCTGCCAATACGCATCCCTTCAAGTCGATACTGTGAGATAAATTTCGCCTTTGGCAACCTACTCAAGATGCCGTCAATGGAGAGGCATGGGATAACGCATTTTTGACTGTTATGTCATTCACCGTTGGCGACTATCTAAACAAAGGCGGAGCTTGCCTGGCTTGCGTACAATAAACAACTGGAGAGGACCAAGGACTTTCGGATTCCTCAATCACACCAAGTGCTAACATTCTGTTCAAGCTCATCATACATTAGTTTTTCGATGGCGCGGTGAACACTGCATCATGGCGTTGTTTATTTGGTGTTCGACTCGGTCACTTCTATGTCGTCATAGCCAGTTCGTCTTGCCTAAACTTTTTTCAGGCAATGACGGATAATACCTTAATAGTGGATACTAATTCCTTTGCTGCAAATCAGTCAAAGGTATTTGTAAATGGTCAATCGAAATTTTACGCTGCAACTGTGCGCACTTTGCTTTATTCATTAAAAACAATGGCAAGAGATTAAAAACTTCGCCAAATCGAGGCCTAAATATAACCTTTGAGTTAATGACGGTACGATATACACACCATATTCTCTTTGGATTCACCACGAAAACAGATAGACGTGTTAATTCGACCTCTATATTTTGGCTTGGCCATCTGCGTTCGTACAAAGGCTGCACGTATCGTTTAAAAACCAATGTGCGTTTCTGCCAATTCTTGCGCAAATTTGCCACGCAATGCAGCTTATGGAGGCACCAGTGTCCATCAAACCACTCATGGTTCTGTCAATATGATGACATCAGCATATGGCCGCAAATCCTTAACAACTAATTTACCACAGATGCCAATAGTGCTCTGACAGTATCTTTTAATTTACTTAATGAAGGTCTTTTTACGTTTTGGTCTTGCGTGGCCGTGCTTTTACATGTTCGTGAACTTTCGACAAAGTCTGGCTGCTCATCGTTTGTGTAAGGGAATCGCTGGATGTGGGAAATCTCGGGATTTTCAGGAGTTCTTACAACGATCACTACTTCCGTCTGGTCGCTTTCGATAGTTAGTTTGCGTGCACGTGCTGGTCAATGTGCAGCGAGAACTTGTCCGTTTTTTGACGCAGATTATACATATTTCTGCATAGATGGCCTACGTATCAGCATCACACACCCATACGCAAAACAGTTTGCAGTGCGCGTCGCTTTGCAAGTCTTGGATAGTGGTGACGTGGCTGTCGAAATTCCAGCAGGATATATAATCAACCAATGGCGTAGCCTCAACAGCAAATGAATTCATTATCCTTTCCCTGTCAGAGGCCAGTAGCTCCAATTCCCTTGCACTGAGACTCATTGAATGCTGCGGGCGTGGACCCAAACGTCGGTGTAGCTGGTATTGAGCTAGTCCGTACTTACGAAAAATCTCTTCTGCGCTGCTTCCGGACGAATTGCCTGCAATTGCTAACGTTATTGATTGGGACAATACATACTCGTGCTGGATCTGTCGATTAAAAGATAAGGCTCGCTAGCTCTAACAATGACTGTTCAGACATGGGCTGAGTCGAGTGCTATCAGCGCAGATGTAACATAATCGCCGTCATAAAAATTGTCAAATGCTTTCATTCGCGGAGATTTTGTTTGCGATGTGAGATAGCAAGTTTCTAATTTACCGGTCCGTTGTGGTTGGGTGAGTGGAGTAAGCGTTCCGTCTGAAAACTGCGTTCTTGGACGCTATACTCAATGCATCCACCGCCACATGCGTTACACTACGGTGATCACCTCCACCACTCCGCCCTTGCAAACTACCTTCAAAAAGATTGCTTGCATACCGAGCTAGCATCTTCAAATCCACCTAGTGATCTGTTTTGTTAGTCGCGTCGAAACGGATAAAGAAATCCTCTACAGTTCCAGGACGATGACCAGCAAAAGCGTACCGTTCCAGTTGTATACATGGTCTGACTAGATTCATCATCGAGGCCCGTAAGTTTGTGCATTCTCTGAACATGGACGCCTGCGGCGACCCACCATCTGCACCCGGGACTGGAATTTCGTCTATCTCACCTGCCACAGCGTACTCGCGCGCCCAGTCTTCTGTTACGAGATTTCCAAACATAGCTGCTCAAGAATGATTGATTGGCTGCTGTTGCCCCTGTGGCTGGAGACGGATTGCCTAGGAGCAGAGTGAACTTTGATCATTTTCCCTTGAGCGCCTGAATCTAAATGACATCTGGCCGTGCTGTGGAGCCATCTTCGATCTGCTTTTCGACAACACATGCGTCCTGCGGCGTCAGAGCGGCTGCACCTATGAGCCTCAGCATACTTGGCTGCAAGCTAACTTTGGGTTGCACAACTGTGCTGGCCCGGCAAACCAAATGCTGGATTATCATTACAACTCTGCTGTAGCTGGTTTCTGGTATAGCCTAAGCTGTATACTAGTGCTAGACAACCTGCTACTAATGATCTTCAATGGTTGGCGTTAGCGCTATCGTCTGGTTTCTCTATGGGACCTTGATCGTGTTTGTATGCCGTGAACTCGGTGAGCTGCACTGTAGTTCTTAGGTGCGGTCCTGCCCGCTTCAAAGTTGATGGTTGCTTAAAGCAGTCTTACAATT